>NC_091741.1:44376908-44399408 GCF_043380555.1 Nothobranchius furzeri | reverse complement strand
TTTTAATTATAATAATGAGAATAAATTTGTTTTTGTTTTTTTATTTAAAAAAAAACCTCAAATTTGACCAAATAACTCAGAATATTTTAAAGCCATTCTTAATAAATTGTTTTAAATATGTTTGGACCCTTGGATAAATATTAAATCTAGAAGGAAGAACATAACGGAGAAAACTGAGCTCCCCCTAGTGGCTGGCTGCAGTACAAGTCCCGCCCCCTAATTATAAATGAATGGAACATTTTCCTGACTAGAAAAATAAAAACACACCCCATAAATGTTTGTTGAGTCACCGAAGTACATCATCCATCTTTTATAATGACGATGTTCAGGATCAGTGAGATAACAAAACGTTACAGGGACATTTGGCTCCATAAATTAAAGATTTTAATTTATTTTAAGCACCATTTTATAACATTTTACACAAAAATTCTATTTTTTGATCATTTCTAAATATTACTTGGTCACTTGGTTGTGCGGTTTTAAGTTATGTTCAGCTGTTGTGTCCTTTTTTTTTATTGAACATTGCCATGAAAATAGAATAAATGTTCTAATAAAAAAATAGCACAAAGTACTACTTTACTGGCCTGTTCCCAGCAAAATAAACTAGAACTTCAGTTTTACTATTTTAGTTGAGGTGAAACTTTTTCCAGCCTTTTGTTGTTAACTCACACTTGTCCAGCATGCCATTTGACTCTGTTTTGTCCTTAAAATTCATTGTTTTAGTTCAAATTTTGAAGGTTTAATTTGTACACGTTTAATGACACAAACAGTTCCACGTTTATAGTGAGAGTTTTCTCCTTCGCTTATAACTGATAGCTATCCTGTCAAAGGAACCAGATGCAGAACTCAGATTCCCCCACCTGTAAATAAATCACTGTAATCCAGTAGCAGTTAGTCATTCTTTCCAGAAGGAACCAGAAGTGACGAAGCTGAAAGTATTTATGAGTCACTCAGGAGGACTCTGTCGGGGGTGTGGAGGTGGTGTGGGCCTTGACCCCTCCGCCTGCGTTCAGACCAGTCCTACGATTTGGTGTCGGAATGGTTGGACCCCTGCCACACATTCCAGCCTGCAGTGCACTCTCTGTTGGCCCACTTATTCAGAGAGGGGGGGCTGTATGTACAGCACAGGAGCACGCAGCAGAGTCAGACACTAGCTCGCTGTTCGCTGCCTAAACTGTAAATAAAGACCCGATACCAGCGCATGGCGGAGATACACATAGGTGAGCACACATGTGCAGGCAGGCCTGCATCACATGCTCAGAAGTGCTGATTTATGCTGAAAACTGGTTGGATCTCATACTATATAAGAGATACTATATAAGAGATACTACATAAACTCTCCAACGTGTCCTGGGTCGACCCGGGGTTCTCCTGCCGGCAGGACATGCCCGAAACACCTCCCCGGTTCTACTCCGAGTCCCTCCCAAATGCCCGAGCTCCTCACCCTATCTCTAAGGCTGAGCCCGGCCACCCTACGAAGGAAACTCATTTCGGCCGCTTGTATCTGCAATCTCGTTCTTTCGGTCATTACCCAAAGCTCATGACCATAGGTGAGGATTGGGACGTAGATCGACCGGTAAATCGAGAGCCTGGCTTTCTTGCTCAGCTCCCTCTTCCCCACGACAGATCGGCTCAGGGTCCGCATCACTGCAGACGCCAAACCAATCCGCCTGTCGATCTCCCGAAACTTAAACTCCTCCACTTGAGGTAGGACCTCTCTCCCGACCCGGAGTTGGCAAGCCACCCTTTTCCGGTCGAGAACCATGGTCTCAGATTTGGCAGTGCTGATGCTCATAAGAGATACTGAATAAGATATACTATATAAGAGATATTATATAAGAGATAGTATATGAGATACTATAAAAGAGATACTACAGTATGTAAGAGCTTTGTACAATTTCCAGAAACACTGACAGCAGCTCAGAACGTAAACTTTTTACTGATAGATGTCAGAAAGCACACATGGCCTGCATCACAGTTAAGATAAAAGCCCATGATGAAAGCGTGGGCCAAAGGATTCAACTCCTAATACCTCTCATGAGGAAAGTATCTGTTGCCTTTCAGTTTTTGCCTCTTATTCTTCTCTGATCTCTTCACTGACCTCTACCCTTTCTCCCCAGAGCTTTTATGTTCTCGCTTCTTAAAAACCTGCTTCTGATTTCAAGACAAAGTTAAGTTCCTGTTTTCATTCAGGTATCTTAAAGCATTTCTATGGGGAGCTTTGGGGCGATGCAACATTAAAGCAGTTTGTAGACACAGACACTTGGCCTGTTTTTGATTCCATGAAATTACAGGGTGGGTGGAAAAGAGTCTCTGAAGTTTTAGCTGATTGGATGTCAGATGGTAGCAATAATAAATATGTTGTGTGTGTGTGTGTGTATGTTGTTTGATGTGTTTTTTATTAGAATTTGTTTGTATAGGTTACAAAATGTCACAATTATCATTATATCAATGTAAAAGGTATTTCACTTTATTTTGCCAGAAATCTATTAGATCTGTATTTTTCACCAAGTCTACAAACAGCATTATATATAGATACCGTTAAAGTGACAGTGTGTATTTTCCCTGGCGATAGGGAGCAGCACAAACCTAAATCATTGCAAGTAGCTGTAGTTTTGTGTTTGAGTAAGACCTTGCCAACGGATGGCCATTAGGGTCTAAAATCTCTGGGAGCACAACCTCCAGCAAAATGAGAAGCACATCAGACTCCCTTTCATCACTGGCAACAAGCAAAAACATAAATGTGTAAAACAAAGTTTATGAATGCCGAAAGTTTTGTAAAAGCTTATTAAAAATCAGTAAATGTGTTTTGTCCTCACGAGCTCCCGTAGAAGGAAACATAGCATCTAAATGGGACTTAGACCCACTCCTATGTATTTTATGTATGGTAAATGGTAAATGGCCTGTATTTGATATAGTGCCTTCAAGAGTCCTGGAACCCCTCAAGGCGCTTTACAACACAATCAGTCATTCACCCATTCACACACCCATTCACACACACATTCACACACACATTCACACACTGGTGGGGATGAGCTACGATGTAGCCACAGCTGCTCTGGGGCGCACTGACAGAGGCGAGGCTGCCGAGCACTGGCGCCACCGGTCCCTCCGACCACCACCAGCAGGCAACGTGGGTTAAGTGTCTTGCCCAAGGACACAACGACAGTGACAGACTGAGCGGTGCTTGAACCTGCAACCTTCCGATTACGGGGCGAGCTCTTAACTCCTGTGCCACCGTCGCCCACATGTATTGTGCTTGTATTATATATGTTCTTTTTTTTAATATATTGTTCAATATTTTTCAACAACTGGGCCTCATTTAATTCATTTTCAAAAATATTTTTGATGGATTTTTCTAGAGATTAACTGTAAAAACTACACATTGTCTCGTTAAAGCTAATAGGGTGGGTTAGGGTTCGCATAAAAATGCAGAAATCTGAAAGAGTTCATCTTGAAAAAAGATTTCAGTCAACCTGACAGTGATTTCTGTTCACTGTGTTGAATGCACTGGGTTGTTTATTTGCAAGTTTCCATTGGGTCTGCCAACATTCTTAGCGTATCTGGAAACTGGAAGCCTTCATCGGACATTTTTACTCTAGGATTCTTTCGTATCTGTCGAGCTCTGACATCTGTATCAAAAACACTTCCTTCCTCACATAGGAAAGGAAATATTTTTGAATGCAAAAGATAATCATTTCTGCTTTTTAAACAGCTTTTCTTGTGGTGGTTGAATAGATTTGCATGTAAAAACAGGTCTGCAATTACCAAGCCCAAAGTTCATGCTAATAGAAATAATACATTAATTCCAGGATTGTTTTTATTTCTCTATTTACACAATTGTGAAACAAATTAGAAAATGACTATGAGGGTGCTTTAGAGCCGCTTAAAGCTGTGGTTTTGTTTTCATAGTTTCGTGATGAAAGTTAAATGTTAATGGACAAAAGAAAAACAGAATTTTTAGTCGTCGTCGTCGTCTTCCTCCGCTTATCCGGGTCCGGGTCGCGGGGGCAGCATCCCAACTAGGGAGCTCCAGACCGTCCTCTCCCCGGTCACCTCCACCAGCTCCACCAGCAGGACCCCAAGGTGTTCCCGGACCAGAATGGAGATGTAACCTCTCCAACGTGTCCTGGGTCGACCCGGGGGCCTCCTGCCAGCAGGACATGCCCGAAACACCTCCCCAGCGAGGCGTCCAGGAGGCATCCTGACCAGATGCCCAAACCACCTCAACTGACTCCTTTCGATCCGGAGGAGCAGCGGTTCTACTCCGAGTCCCTCCCGAATGGCCGAGCTCCTCACCCTATCTCTAAGGCTGAGCCCGGCCACCCTACGGAGGAAACTCAATTCGGCCGCTTGTATCCGCGATCTCGTTCTCTCGGTCATTACCCAAAGCTCATGACCATAGGTGAGGATTGGGACGTAGATCGACCGGTAAATCGAGAGCCTGGCTTTCTGGCTCAGCTCCCTCTTCACCACGACAGATCAGCTCAGCGTCCGCATCACTGCAGACGCCGAACCAATCCGCCTGTCGATCTCCCGATCCCTTCTACCCTCACTCGTGAACAAGACCCCGAGATACTTAAACTCCTCCACTTGAGGTAGGACCTCTCTCCCGACCCGGAGTTGGCAAGCCACCCTTTTCCGGTTCAGAATTTTTAGGATTTTCTGAAATAATTCTAAATGTTTTAGGGGAGTGAAAATAGTATTTTCAGAATCAAGCTCAAAGTCAAAAACTCTAAAATGGAAGTAAAGCCAAACCAGCAATATGCCAGAGTCCTCAAACATTTGGTGAACGAGCTTGGGTGACCTTTTTTTAATCATAATTGGTTTATTTAATAAAGTTTTTTATGCCTTAACCATAACTTGCATCTGGATCTGAACATAACCTGTAAATACCTTCTGAAAATCCCCATTAGTTTAGAAAGCAGAATGAAATTTCCCAGTAAACAAAGTAAGAAACATTTTCTTTTAGAAATGCAGATGTTTTGTGAGTATTTCGAGGTACGTGTGTGTGTTTCTGCTCCTCTAAACCAGAGACCACGGTCTTGATTTGGAAAAGGGTAGAATGCCTTCTCCGGGTCAGGGATGAGGTCCTGCCTCGAGTGGAGGAGTTTAAGTATCTCGGGGTCTTGTTCACGAGTGAGGGAAAGATGGGGAGTGAGATGGATAGGCGGACTGGTGCTGCGTCTGCAGTGATGCAGGTGTTGTACTGTGGTGGTGAAGAGAGAGCTGAGCCAGAAGGAGAAGCTCTCAGTTTACCACTCGATCTACATTCCAGCCCTCACCAGTGGCCACGAGCTTTGGGTAGTGTCCAAAAAATGAGATTGCAGATAAATCTTCTCAGTGGCCTGGTGGTAGTGTCTGCCCTGGGACTGGGAGATCAGGGTTCAAATCCCGGTTGGGTCATACCAAAGACTGTAAAAATGGGACCCAATGCCTCCCTGCTTGACACTCAACTTCAAGGGGTTGGATTGGGGGTTAAACCACCAATTAGCTTCTGAGCGCAGCCACAGCTGCAGCTCACCGCTCCCCATGGGGATGGGCCAAATGTGGAGATAATTTCACCATGTGATAATGACTGAAGGGACTTTAACTTTAACAAGTGGCTGAAATGAGTTTTCTCCGCAGGGTATCCGGGCCTTCTCCTAGAGATGGGTGAGAAGCTTGGCCCTCTAGAAGGGGCTCGGAGTAGTTGCTCTACATCAAGAAGAGCCAGCTGAGGTGGCTCAGGCATCTGGTCAGGATGCTTCGGCCCAGGACACGCTGGAGGGACTATGTCTCTCGGCTGGTCAGCGAACACCTTGGGATTTCCCTGGAGGAGCTGGCCCAGGTGGCTGGGGAAAGGGAAGTCTGTGCCTCCCTGCTTAGGCTGCTGCCCCCATGACCTGATCCCAGATAAGTGAATGACAGTGGATGGATGGATGTGTGTGTTCCAGACCCTTGTTATGAAGGTTTGCAGTGGTTGAGACTCTTAATGTGAAAGATTGCAGGAACTTCTGCTGTGAAAACTTCGGACTAGCTCAGCGCCGCGGTATTTGATATTGCTCTCCCTGACCAATCAGAGGTCTCCACAGAGTTTCTGTGACGCCCCAGCTAAAGCTGTTCCAATAAAACTATGGCAAGCTTCAGAAGAGCACCAAAAATGTGAGCACTGCTCCTTCTGACTGGATTTGTGTGACGAGCATTTCAAGTTGACAGAACCTGAAGAAGAATGTGAAAGTGTTCATCAGTCCTGGAAATTTGTTTCATCTCTATTTGTAAGCTTGTCCTCTTCTGTCTCAGTGTCCACATTTTATTGTGTCTTTGCTGCCACTGCTGCACAAAACCTAATGCCAAAATAGCAAGAGCCAACTTATAAAAAAAAGTCTGTAACCAAACGTAGAAAAAAAATCTTACTTTTTATAAACACAGGAAGTCCCTACATGGGGGCCTGTGGGTAGCTGAAAACGTGGCGTTGCAAGTCGAGGATTTTCGTGTTTTCATGAGGAATCTGAGCGAGGAGCTGGCTGACATGAAGGAACATTGTTGAAATGTTGGCCTGCAGTTGTGCCTGTCTCTCAGGAGCACGCACGATGGAACTGGGAGCAGGACTGCCTGCCTCGCGTGTTTCACAATACGCTTGTGTGAGTAAAGGAGGCCGTGCATGTGCCAAGTAGCACGCTTGGTGTGTGTGATGCGAATGTGTGCACGCATTTCTCTGGGGGACTAGCAGCTTTCCTGGCTTTTTTTGTTGTTGTCTAGCTTAGTGAGGAGAATTATACTGGAATAAATATTTATTGAACTAAATTCAAATGAAAAAGTGAGGACTTTAGCTTCAAACCAGTGGCTTTTTTCTGATAAATTATCACATCGTTGCTGAAAATCAACATAAATTACAACCAGATCCAAACCAGCATACATCAAATTACTTCTGGTTATGCTTCAGTGCCAACAGACGGCATCGTGTGCATGCGTGTGTGTGTGTGTGTGTGTGTGTGTGTGTGTGTGTGTTGTCCTAAAGCAGACAACTGTGCTCATATATGTGACCCATGCCACCAGTTGCTGTGGGTGGAAGCTTTTCGGTCGTCTGCCAGCAGCGGGGCTGACGGCGACACAAAGGAGGGTGTGAGCTGACAGCCCCGGGGGAGGGGGTGAAGCCGAGGGGGGTGGTAAGTAGAGATAGAGCCAGACAGATGGGGCAGACAAAGAAGCATGGACACCCATCCTGCATGTAAACAGTCTCGACTCTTCTTTAAACTCCTGCTGCTCATTCGTCTCCCTGCTTCTTTACACCCATCGTGTGTTTTTTTTTTTTGAGATTTAGTCGTTTCTGTTTTTTATTCTAAGCAAATTTCCCACTCTGGCTTTTTTTCTTTGTTTCCTCATTGTTCCCAGAACTGATACGAAGGAACCTGGGTACGGCTGCAGGAGTTGAGTTGGGGGAACACGTTGGATTTTAGAACCAGCCACAGCCATCACCTGTTCTCCAAAAACCCCCATGTTTGGAAAGCCGATGCCGTCTCCCGTTCTCCAGTTCCCACAAACAATCTCAGCTGTTGGAGCCGTAAAATTTTCCGCCTCCTTCCATCTATTGCTCATCCGTCTCCCACTGAGCCTCCTTTCATCAGTTTGCTCTGTTTTAGTCCACAGCATCATCAGACACGACTCTGAAGAACATGCTAGTCATGAGTGATAACATGTGAAATAAAAGACTCTCCAACCCCACACCGACACACAAAAAAGGAATATTTTGATGACCAAACTGCGTTTGCATCAGTGTGAGAATAAGATTGCTGTTAACATGTGCTGCCACATCTGTGAAGAGGTCACACTCGGTGTGGCCCTTTCTGGAAGATTTAGCAAGCAGAAGACGGCTCTTTTAAAGAATAAATAAATAAACGTGACCCTCGACCTGCAGCTGAAGCCGTAAAATTAGCTTTTTATTTGTATTTTTACAAGTTTATAATAAGAAACAATGATGTGTTCACTGTCATGAATAATTTAGTCAACAGAGGCATGTGTTTATCTACAGAAGCGTCCTTTAGCAGCTTGTTATCAGCATACATCTCTACAAAAGTTAGTAAACCAACATCAGCATAAAGTGCTCTGAATCTCTCATTTGCCCTCATCATCTTATTATCTTGTCAGATGTGTTTTCTGTTTGTTGTCATGACAACAGATTTCACATTACACCTCCAGTCACGGCGTGACTCGGGTCCTGTCATATCCTGTTGACGCCACCGGACAGGCCTTCGACGTGTTGCAGCTTATTACACAAGAACAGAATTCAGTTCTGCTTTATTGCTCACGTCTCTGGGACCACTGGGAATATTTTACTATAACTGGAATCATGGAAGACGAACTCAACATGGTTTCTGTTAGGCCAGTTTATGAGGGACTTCTTAAAGGTGTGGAACACTGAAAACTCCTTTTAAAACAATTATTTCTGATTATAAACGGTCACAGTGAGTTTCTCTTGAGGCTGAACATGACAATAGTCTCCTACACCTAGAAAATAGACGGTGAAACTCTAGGATTAGAAAATCCTAACAGATCTACGTCACACTGTCTCTTAACTTTCATAGACTCACCCATCTCATGACAAGGAAGGCAGTTGTTGTTTTAACATTCAGGAAACGGGAGAGAATGTCTCAGCTAGTAGAAGCTAGCCATTAGCATTAGCAACTCCACCACACGGCAGAAGCTCCTCCAGGCTTGAGTTATTTGTAGAGATAAAACTTCCACATTGAGATTCAGTGGTGTAGAGTCACGTTGCTGTTATCCAGTCACAGAACTAAAGCCTGGTTCATGCTTCTCCGTCAGCTCCGTAAGGGACAGACACGCACGGACTGACGGAAGCGTTTTGCTCTCAAACTTCTCTGTCTCCTGGGGAGTGTTGCAAAACAATTCCCCGCCAGGACAACAGAGGGCGTAGCGCTGTTCTGTGGTATCCTGTCATGTATCGGTCCAAGTTAGTGTGTTTATATTATGTTTTTTGTGTATAAGAGACTTCTTAACACGGACAAATTCTCCTCCACCTCTTCATGCGCTCGCCACATCTAAGCCCACGTTTCCTGTCATTTCCGTCCACAAATAAAACGCTTGCTGCGTATCTTTTCACTCCTCCAGTCACGGGGGAATTAAACGTTCATGTTTTTAGAGTTTTTTCGCGAGGTATTCTTCAAGCTTCTCCATGTCTGCCGCTTGTTATCCTCGGCTCTCTTTGTGTTTTTGAGGGCGCAATGGCGGCGGTGTAAACAACAGCGGCGTCCTGACCAATCACAAGCTTGCGTTGTCCATCTCGACGGACGGATGTTTAGAAAAGAGAGCTAGACTCCGTCCGTCCTTGCGGAGCTCTCCGGCAGGCCCGCAAGGACGTTGCGTGTCTCCGCACTGACGCAGACGGAGAGGCATGAATCAGGCTTAAGAGTCCAAACCCGTTGCCTGAAGCTCAGCTGTGATGTGGCTCACTACTAGTTCCTGGAAATGGTGCACCTGTGTATTTTTCCCCCGGGAACAACTTACAAGGCTTTCATTCCTACTAGACAACACTGCAAATGTATTGATTAAACGAGGGAAACCCCACCTTCAACTAATCAACATTAGTAACCCACTTTTCCAGTCATTTCCGTCCACGAATAAAACACTTGCTGCATATCTTTTCTCTCCTCCATTCACGGGGCAATAAAACGTTCAAATCTTTAGAGTTTTTCCACAAGGTGGTCTTCAAGCTTCTCCGTGTCTGCCGCTCGATATCCTCAGCGCTCTTTATGTTTTTGAGGGCGCAATGGCGGCGTTGTAGACGACCAATCACGAGCTTGCGTTCTCCGTAGCGACAGACAGATGTTAAGAAAAGAGAGCTCGACTCCCTCCGTCCTTGTGAGCCTGTTTGAGAACCCGCGTTGCGTGCGTCCGTCCCGACGCAGACAGAGAAGTATCAATTAGGCTTTACTCTGGCAAAACAACTACAAACTCTTATTTCTTTCAATGAAAAGTGTTTCCTGTCATAAAAGGTTGACGGTGGATTCTGAGGCCCTTAATTCTTAATTCTAGATTTTTGAGTAATTAGGAAGAATTACATGAGCCTGTGAATAAAATGTAGATTTTGAGTAAATGCCGATTTCCAAATCCTGAAACAACCATAAAACAGGTGTTTCTGCAGCGTGGCCTGACCGTGTGTGTTTGTTCGTAGCTTCTGTGGTGTACAGGTCACAGACGGTGTTACACCTGTTACAGGATAAAGTATTCTCATTTGTGCAAACAGCACTTGTGTACATTTTCTTCAGCTTACAGCCACATAAACTGATTTATTTAAGCAGGAGATGAACAACCTTCATTCCTCTAAGCCTTAATTCAGCAGGAGGACGTTTTTCTCTTTACTGATACCATGAACTAAAGTGAACTCCCACCGGGGCACATATCTATCATGGGAGGAACCTCACACCCACAACCCAATGTTATCATCACAGTCTTTCAGGGCTAATCAGTCCTTGTCCTGCAGGGCTGGTCTTCTGTTTCCTGCACTGACACACATGTTGTGAATCAGTGGATCATTTGCAGGCTTCTGGGGGACTTAAATACCTGCTGAAGAGGTGATCAGTCATCAAATCAGGTGTGTTGGAGCAAGAAAACAGCTGCAGGGTTGCAGCCGTCCTGGACCAGACCTGAATACTCCTGCTCTAGACTGGAGTATAAATAAACTAGTGCCTTTTGTTACATTTTATTCCTGCAAATGAAAAGCTCACAAACCATAAAACCTCCATTTATTCTGCTTGATTTCCGTTTAACTTTACCTGCTACGAGATGCTGAGAACAGTTTCAGAAGTATTTACAACTTCTGTTATCGCTGCAGTAAAAGGTGATCCAGTTGAGTCAATATTATGAACTTTGGAGAAGAGAGACAAGGTAATCTGTCAGGCTGTGGAACCAGTTTAACCATCGGAGCGATATGAAGCCTGCAGCTGAGACGGGCACTCCCTGGAACGGAAAAGCCAAATAACCTGAGGAGAAGAGATCCAAGCGTGCGTGTGTGTGTGTGTGTTTCTGTAAAGACAATATGTTCTCTGTATAGGAGGGGATCTGCTGTGACTTCATCCCCTCAGTACCTCTCAGATGTAACAAACCTGCGTAAATTTCTCCTCCTTCCTCTGTAATCAGTGCACTCACCACTCCATAATCAGCTGTTAATGATGGTTTTGTGTGCTTTTAGTGACCCGATCTCTACTCAATCCACTCAGCGTATTCATGAAATCATTACTCTGTAATAATGACTCATCACCTGTTGGCCAACGCCGTTTATTTTGCTCCCGTTTCTTCACCCACAGTACTTTTCTTTTCTCTCCCCAGATGATTATCCGTTATTACAGTTCAACCTCAAGGAAAGAAGAAATGTGCATCAAAGCAGATTCAGCCACAAAAAGTCAGGATGATGAGAAAGTAAGAGGTCTAATTAGCCACTGAGGTCATGGAGAGTTGTTTTCCTGTTGTTTCTCTGGAAAAGTGAAGATGGATGAAAGTAAATTGTGCTCTTTTATCATGATTTCTGCATAATTGAAGTCTGCTGTTGATGACGGGGATGATGAGCTGGAGTTTTAGCCTCTTAACCAAGGAAAATAGCAAAACTGAGCCTTCTCCATATCTTATTACAGGCTCCTCAGTCCTCTCAAATTTTTGCAGATGTTTCAAATAATATGACAGAAACATATTGTGTTGTTAGATTTTTTTTTATTTATTTATTTATTTATTTATTTTTTGCATAAAACACAATCTGGTTAGACTTTTACTAAAATAAACTATGAGTAGTTTTCTTTATTTGTGACTTCCTGAATAAAAGTGCAGCTAAACAATCCAGAAATAAATCTAATAGTTTTCAGATTCACTCATTAAATCAATGCTTCGGTTCCACGGATGCAGCGCTACGCTCCACCTCTTTCCAGCTGACTGAAGCTGACTAAACATCTGAATTTAGATGCTGTTTGTGAACTGTAACAGCTGTTTCTGCAGCCTAGAGGTGGAAGGTTTGGTGATCCGTGGGGGGATTAGGTCTGAAATAAGTGAAACAGAACCTCCCCCCCCCCCCCCCCCCACACACACACACACACACACTCACACACACACTAGATTTGTTTTTAGAAACAAAACTTGTTCTGAAACTTCAATGAGCCTCTTTCTCCACTGGTGGAAAGGAAATGGGCAGAGGAAAGGCCTTTCTAGTTCTAGAAGAAGGTGTGAAACACTTAAAAAACTTTTTATTGGTAATTTATATTTTAATCAGTCACTGAGTTTGCCATGCAGGCTGACCATGAAAATAGTCTCCTACACCTATCTCCTGCATTAGCTTCTGATAGAAAATAGAAGGGTTAGGGTTAGTGTTAGAAATAGTGAAGTTCTAGGCTTTGAAAAGCCTGATAGATCTACGTCACAATTAACATTCACAGACTCAACTGTCTTGGCTCACAACGGGGAAGGCTGTTGTTGCTTTACCGCCCTGGAATCAGACGACAATGTCTTGGCTAGTTAAAGCTAACCGTTAGCATTAGTGACTCCACCACACAGCCGAGCTCCTCCAGGTTTGAAGTTTTAGTGGAGATAAAACATCAGCATTGCAAGTCAGCGGTAGAGTTGCATTGCTCTTATCCAATCCGAGGAGAGATGTCCAAATATCAGGAATTGAGAATCAAAATGCTGCCGTCTGAAGCTCAGCTGTAATGTGGCTCACTTCTAGATTGGGAAAATTATGCACCGATGCTTTGTTTTCTCAGAGTACAACTTATAAGGCTTATAAAATCTACTTTAAAAGGTTTTGATGAATAATTTTTTTTGCATAAAACCTCATATGTCAGAACTGCACAACAGATGCATCTGTGACACAATAAATGCTGAGATGCAGATGTAAAGTGAACAGGTGGGCTTCGCTAAGAGGGGCTTAAAAAACAATATGTGTGTGTGTGTGTGTGTGTGTGTGCATGCATGTGTGTGTGTGTGCATGCATGTGTGTGTGTGTGTGTGTGTGTGTGCATGCATGTGTGTGTGTGTGTGTGTGTGTGTGTGTGTGTGTGTGTGTGTATGTGTGTGTGTGTGTATGTGTGGTAATGTGACCTTGTCCTCTTCTCAAACTGCTGTAAGAAAGCTGATCACTGAAAAGAATTGAAGGAAGTGCACAATACAATCCCTATAAACACACACACACACACACACACACACACACACACACACACACACACACACACACACACACACACACACACACACACACACACACACACACACACACATACACACACACACACACACACACACACACACACAAAGAAAGACATGGTGTGAGAGGATTAGACAAACACACGGTACGCCTCCCTAAAAATACACGGGCTGAATACAAGCCATTTGCAATGTTCCGTCTGCCTGTGACAACTTGAATCACCTCGCTTGTCAGTCAGAGACCAAATATACGCAGCAGCATACACAGAGCAACACATTTGTGGAAACCGTAGCTCTATCAATCCAAACTAGGGCACCACGGCACCCATCACTCACAAGGACACCACGCAGCAGGCCGGCATTCATCAAAAAAAGCTGCGCAATTACCGCCAGAGAAACCTCAATATTCCTGAGAGCAACCAGCTTCTCAGACACTCTGAGGGGTCATTATTGGTGCATGAATGGAGATGACGCCACCTGTAGTCCCCTGAGACTGAAATAACAAGCGAGCGATGACTGGATAACCCTGATTGGTGGGAACATTGTTGCTAGTGGCGTTGATGGTGAATGTTCTGTAAAAGTCTGGACTATTTCTACGTGTTGGAAGGTGAACATTTACAGTATCTGTCCATTTCTATCCATCTATATATCTTCTGTTCAGGGTCGCTGATGCCCGTGGAAAACAGGCCCAACTACAAACACTTCTGCTCAAACATGCACTCCTGTAACAAAAGTGTTAAGCTCATCGCTATAGACACCCAGGGAAAGTTCTTCAAAAGGGCTCTTGCAACCTATAAAGATTCCTGTCTGCGTAACCGCTGGCAACAAAACACACACTTGTTTGGTCGGTTTATTTTGTAGTTGTCTTTTGTGTGCTAGATTGAAGAAACGCAGCAGAAGAGAGGTAGCCAGAGGGGCTCAGGGGAGGGTTTGGGGCACTTTCACAAGGCTAGAGGTACACATCTAAAGCGCAGCCAGGAAACGGCCTAAAGCAGCAGACAGTGTGTTGCAGTCTCCACATCTTTTATTGTGTCTGTATCCGTCTCATTTTTATTTTTTAGCTTGAAAAACAGAACCTCTCATTCTTTACTTACTTCGCTCAGTCCCAGATCTTCTCCCTTCAGTCTGACCTATAATCCCTCTGTCCCTCAGTATCGTACCAGCCCATTGTCCCAAATGTTAAAGAATGACTAATGTGCACACACACACACACACACACACACACACACACACACACACACACACACACACACACACACACACACACACACACACACACTACCTCAGAGCCTGTTCTATTGTACTGCTGGCTTTAGTCCTAAAGCTGTTGGGTTCGCGTAAACAAGCTGTCTGTCTCTCTTTTGCTTCTTTGCATTTATTTATGTCACAGTGATCATCCCTGTCACTTCATTATTCTGCGGTCTTCCGTCTTCGTCCGTCTGTCCAACTGTTCCACTTGTCTCCCTCTGTTGGGCTCTGCAAGCTGAGCTAAGCAATTAGTTAATGTAGCCTCCACACCAGGGGTGACTCTGGCACAACAGACTGGATGAATGGTCATCAGTGTGTGTGTGTGTGTGTGTGTGTGTGTGTGTGTGTGTGTGTGTGTGTGTGTGTGTGTGTGTGTGTGTGTGTGTGTGTGTGTGTGTGTGTGTGTGTCGTGGCTTAGACACTGAGCGGGGTAGCTGGGCTCACAATGGCCCATCTAGAGGGTTTCTGGCACTGGCAGCTTTTGGACATGCCCATCTCTCCACAAGTCCACTCAACCACGGTAGCCAGCCCTCTGTGCAGGGCTTCAGTAAAGAGCCTTTTAATTACTACAAGGAAAGACCCAAATGTCCAAGGGATCAACTCAATCTAGGTACACTCATTTTTGGCGGTGGACACGGATATTATTTTGTCGTTGTTGTTTGGCGTTAGAGGATAGTTCTTTAACTAGAAAATATTCCAGTATCTATTTGTTTTTAAATGAAATTATCTTGTGCAGTATGCTAAACCACAAACCAGAGTTTTGTGTGCTTAGTCTTTAAACATGGAGCATTCCCAACTCTAGATTTATTTGTGCTGAATGTTGCAGTCGATGGGGCGGCTCAGGGTCACATTTCACTGTAAGCTGTACTTGTATGACTGAGCATGTGACAAATAAACTTTTTTGAATCCTTAGTTGAATTAACTATCGAGGATCGTATTTATGTGTCGAATGACACCAACAATCTCGCATAATCTCTCGATTATGACAAGAACTAGAAATAGAAATCCAGTAGATCTACGTTAAAGAGGCAATATGTAGTTTTTACCATTGATCTCTGGAAATATCCATCAAAATGTTGTTGAAAATGAATGAAATGATGCTCAGTTGTTGAAAAATATTAGCAGCTTCGTAACATAACCATAAAAATTAGGTCTAAAATACAAGAGAGTGGGTCTAAGTCTCTGGGCGACACCCTATTAGATACCGTGTTTCCTTCTACAGGAGCCCATGAGGACAAAATGCATTTACTGATTTGTAATAAACGGTTTCAAATCTTTCGTCATTCTTAAATGTTGTTTTACGCATTCATCTCTTCACTCGTTGTCAGTGATGAAAGGGAGTCTGATGTGCTCGTTATTTTGCTGAAGTTTGCACTCCTCAGGGCTTTTTGACCCTAATGGGCATATATTGGTAAGGTCTTACTCCGACACAAAAATACTGCTTGCTTGCAACTATTTAGGCATCTACTGCCTCCTATCACCAGGAAAACAAAACACATAGTTTAAGCAAAGACTTTGATTCAGCAGATACCCACAAAGAGGAACATGCATGCAGCTCACATGACTTCCTAGAGGAAAAAACAAAGCCTGGCCTGAAGATCTTCAGAAAAATGTTGTTATTGTGTAGCTGTGCTTTCACAGGAACACGTTTTCCTCCACAACTGGGATAAAAAAATTGGCTTTGTGTCCAATAACCCTAACTATGGACAAACCATACTGAATATGCAATGATAAGAAGATATGACGAAAAGTCACAAATCTACAATAAATAAATCTGGTATTATATTTATAGTCGTGCAGTTCTGATCACAGGCAGTTTTACAGGTATTGTCAAGTTGGTATTTAGCACCTTAAATCTTTTATGGTCATTTAGTTGAAAACAAACAAACAAGCACCCCCCTCCTCTAGTTCTGCTCTAAAATTAGAAATTTCAGATCCTGATTATAACCCAGACTCTGTGCTTTAAAACAAACTTTGTGAGTTTTTACCAATATGTCCATTTATGCCTTTCTGTTTGATTGATTTCTGCATTCAAATTCATATCATACAATACTTTTTATTAAAGAACATGGAACATTTTTCTCAAATCCCAGTTGTGTTTCTGATCCATGGTTTCAACTCAGTCCAGTGTTTGGTGCCTTTCAAATGGTAGATGGCCTGTATATGATATAGCGCCTTCTAGAGTCCTGGAACCCCCCAAGGAGCTTTACAACACAATCAGTCATTCACCCATTCACACACCCATTCACACACTGGTGGGGATGAGCTACGATGTAGCCACAGCTGACCTTGGGCGCACTGACAGAGGCGAGGCTGCCGAGCACTGGCGCCACCAGTCCCTCCGACCACCATCAGCAGACAACATGGGTTAAGTGTCTTGCCCAAGGACACAACGACAGCGACAGGCTGAGCGGGGCTCGATCCTGCAACCTTCCGATTACAGGGCGAGCACTTAACTCCTGTGCCACCCTCGCCCCATGTTAGGCCCTGTTCGGATGGGAAAGGCCATGCAGGCACCACACTGCACGCTTCTGTACTTTTTCTAAAGCCATTGAAAACCACACAGCATGTATTCACTTGGCACACACAACACAGGGAAGGAGCATGTCACAAAAAAACTACAAAGAGACAGAGCTCGGTCTTCTGTGGGGTGGGGGCAGGAGGAAATACAGAAGACTTGAGTTCCCACATGACTGCCAACTAACGATGAATAACAGACAAAGGTAGAATAAGAACCTCATATTTCTTAGTGAAACTGCACAAATGAGGCTTATTAGACAAAGATCTGCCTTTAACCCTTCTGTTGTCTTGACCACATGTGGCCTTAACCTTGTTCGGCAGCATTGAAGTCATGGTTGTTAGAAGAAATATGCAGCAGAAGATGGCCAATAGCTAAATCATGTAGAATGTAGTCTCCACTTGCATAGCCATTAGCCTTTGTATGTTTGTCTAAAGAGTAACACGTCTGTGCCTAGCCAGAAGGACAAAAACGAGACAGCAGCTCAACCTTTCACCTCCCTACCCCCACAAAGCTAAGTGTTTACTTGCCAGCGCTTTTGCATCAAGTGAAATAAAGAAAAGAGGTTTACACCAAGAAAAAGCATTTATTCCAAATCCTTGCAAGAATTATAACTAAACTCCAAAAGCCACATAGTTTGATTATTCCAATAGGAGATACATATTTTCATATATTCTGTTGTCTTTCGGCCCATTGAGAGATGACCCACTTTCACTGCTCACCCTACATGTCTAGGAACAGGCTTGTTTTGTTGTGTGCTCTACATGGATACTGCACGCTGTGTTTGAGTTTGTCTTGTGGCAGAGGATGGTGAAACAAAGACAACCACAGTCTGTCTCCTTCAACTGGATGTTTGCAGCTTTTGCACTGTATCTGTGTGGGTGCAGAGTTGGGGCTATCCAGTAAATTGCGAAGTTGCAAAAAGCAAGACATGCGTAGACCTCTGCTGTTATTAAAGACATAAAACACACATACCGGTTGTTTCAGTCTTTATTATGTGAACTTTTAAAGTCTCAGTGATTTATTTGAGCCGTAACACTGATGAGATTGGGCAAATAATGATTTGAAAAGGGGATTTTTTGTTTTTTACCACTGAACAAAGCTAAAAGCTGCTGTCACTGTCATATGTGTTATCTTATGTATATCTATTTTTCCTTATCAGTGTCATGGATGTTAACGCCTTGCCAGCTAAACTCAGTCTTGTTTTTTTCTTCTCTTGTAGTATAAATTTGACACACACTCAGGTCCTCCAAAACACTTTCTCTTTCCCTTCAATCAAATTTCTGTAAAGACAGTTCACCTTGTATGACATTCACTTCTGGAGTGCACCAGGGCTCAGTTCTTGGGTCTCATTATTTGTTTTGTTTAATGTTATCTGTTATAAATATGTGTTTAATCATTATTACCCTAATGTTACACATTTCTTAACTGGAGAATCCTCATGATTCTCTCATTTAGAACCAAGAAAGATTCAAATGTGTTGCTGTGTAGACGACTACATGAAGTTTGACAGGAAAGACATGTAGTTAAATTACATTTACATAATTTAGGATTCCTTTATAATGAAGGTTTGTTGTTTTTAGGGTACAAAGATGAACTTCATTGTAGAGTAAAACATTGCTTTCTACGTAAAAGCAGTGTTGACTTTAATTTTTTTAACTGGGTGAAACAGATTAAGAACAAAAATCTTGAAACCTCTCACAAAGACTGAGATTTTGGTTTTATTTCTTGTGATTTACAGTAAATTTCCTCACATGTCTAAGGTGTTTAACAGCTCCTAAATTGATCACTTTACTTGGAAACGGACTGTACTCCTTACTGTGTCAAGACTCTAATTTCCCTCTGGGATTAATAAAGAATTTTTGAATTGAATTGAATTGAATTGAAGAAGTTTGAAAAAGTGCTATCAAATGACTTATTAGTACCGTTGCGATAGAATACCTGCAACAAACGGAAAGCAAATGTTCAAACAGCAGAATAACAAGGCATAAACACATTTTTTACTTATGTAAGACTGACACCATGAACCTTGATCCCTTGCATCATATTTATGCTCTTGTTTGTGCGTGTTATCTCTGTCTCCATGTTCATGTGACATCTGCTGTTCCCCTGGAGGTGACCGAGAGGTAGCAGCAACATGAGCCAGGCTGGCTGAAGGCCGTCTCTGGGCCCATATGCCTGCTGCAGGAACACACACTCCCGCTCACTGGATGCTTTGTTACCTTACAAACACACACACACACACACACGGAAACAACACCTTATATGAGTTTCTCTACCCTCCATGCAGGAGTGTTGAGGGAACCAAAAGGGTAGCAGAGGTAACAGTGTTCTCTGTGCCAAATTACCACATAATGGAGTGTTTCTGCAATCCAACCTGGGAACCATATGGGCTCAATGCATCAGAGGAGTGATGGTCCAAATACACTATAAACACTGTGAGCACATGTCCAAGCAGGTATGCTAACTGTTTAATGTCCCACAAGGCATTCATAACACAAACACAGTAACAGCTGCAATATAGTGATGTTTAGAATTGCTTTAAAGAAACGAAATCCAACATTCAATGGAAAATATTTGATAATTTGCTCCAAACTGCTCAAACGTTGTCAGTAAACCCAACAGGAGAAATCTTTGCCCTTGTTTTCCAGCAGTGCTACCTCATCTTCCAGTTTCCTGCCTATAGTTGTAATTTAACAATTGTCTTTCTTTTCTAAAATAAACTCATTTGATTTCATTTCAGCCATTTGGGTCCATGCTTGTCTTTGATGTAGACCGTGCATTGCCTTGTTTGGATGACATGAAAAAAAATCATAAAACATTGATAATGTTTAACAAATTTCCAAATTCTGGATTAAAGCACAGCCTGACTGACAGACTGGCTTTGTGAAATGTAAATTACATGAGAACCACAAGGTATCTTCTCATTATCCCAAGCCAGTACTTTTAATTTCACAAAAAATCCCTTTATTTCCACCAATTTTACTTTTAAACTGGATATGTGCCTTTTATGATGATCTCTGAGTAGTCAGTAGCAAAAACAACCAATAAAACAGCTGATAAAATAGATTAGAGTCCTGGATTCATCACTGGAGGAAGAAAATGAAAAGTGTAAACGTTTCCTAAAGATTATTTCATAAATGTAGTAATTGCAGTTGTTCTCAACAGTCTCCATGATTGTTAGTAGAATCCCATTGCTGTGGAAACAGGTGCTCACATCATTGTGCTTTCATCACTGGCAGCCATTGTTCTTCAGGTGGCATCATCTGTGGAGGGAGAGTTGCATCTCCTGTTAACGTATTTCATCAGCTGCAGCTGCATCGGACACTTTTTCTGTCGAGGATGTGGTGCTCGTCAAGTTACCAAGTGGTTCCTTCATCTTTATTAAAGCAACAGCTGCTCATTTATCATGTCTCATGTAAAACCGAGATCCCAGGTATAAAAAAAGAAAAGTTTAACTGCTGTGATACTTTTGGCTCAGATTAGCCATTAGCTTTTGAATTAGCTCTAAATTAATTAATTTGTCTAAAATGAAGATGTTCAAAATATTATCCATAACAGTTAAGAAGTCAAGTGTTCATAAGCTCTCCGCAGAAGCCCACTAGAAAGTATCTAGACGATTGCTTTAATGGGACCATAGTTCATATCTCGTGGGGTTGAAACATATTAAAAATTAAACTGAAAAGCAAAATGCGCTGGTAAACAATTTCTTGCACAATAAATTTTAGTATTTCATCCTTGCCAGTCTTTTTCAGTGCAGCAGTCAAGATGACGGTGAGTCTAATTGCAGGAGCATTCTGCTCTGCTTTAGAGAAAATCATTATGATGCACTACCTGCTCCATTTTTACAAAGTGTTTGTAAATTGAGTATATTAAAATTTAAACACATCAGAATCAAGCTACCAATAGAAAGCATCCAATAGAGAGTGTGAGGGACCACAGATCTGAGACGGAGGGAGCTCCAAGTCCCAGAGATCCAGGAGCTGCCCCAGAACACAGGAGCCCCAAGGGGACTGCAACCAGAAAGGCCCCCGCCCCCCCTCGAGAGGCACAGAGGATCGCCTGGGGGGGGTGGGGGTGGGGGGTGGGGGGGGCACAACCAGCAGCCGGCAGAGTCCCGGGAGACATCAGCGGCAAGCCCACAGGCCCGCCCGCCGCCTCCCACCCCCTAGCTGGCCGAGCCTCAAATCAAATCAAGCTCCTTTCTGACTATGTGGTTTCAGGGACTTCTTTTGGATGGACAGCAAAACTCGGACCTCTATCTCACAAAAGCAATGTCCACTTTTCTACATTCAGCTGGAGGACGAATATTGATGTATCTATGGATGGATGGATAATATTGCATTTCTTTCTTTGTATATTACTTTCTCCTGACCCAGATGGAGGCACGCCTGCATGCGCATGCCAATCAGATTCTCTGAGTTCACAGTCATCTTTTATTCTTACATGGGCATATTAATGGTCTGCAACTGTTTAGCAAAGCTTCTCAATTTCCAGATATAGTTACAGGGTCTAGCTCTTGTGCTGCCAGGCGTTTCTTTGCCGTGTAATTTAAGTAAGTAAGTAGTAAGTAAATTTTATTTATATTGCACGTATCACAGACGTAGAATCACAAAGTGCTTCACATAGATCAAAACAAAATCAAAGTCATTAAATCATAATGATCTCTAAACAGAAATAGATTAACATCAGAAAAAATAAAGTCATAAAATTATAACATTTCATCAACAGATGAAAGATTAAGAATTTGAATTAAAAATAAGTAAATAAAAGATTTAGGTAAAAGCATCTTTAAAAAAAAGGGTCTTTAGCTGTTTTTTTAAAAGTGTCCAGCCTGGCAACGCTGCGTAAGGATAAAGGAAGATCATTCCAGAGTCGGGGTGCAACAGTCTGGAAGGAGCGATCACCTCGACGTTTGTATCTGGTCTGTGGAACTTCTAGAAGGTTCTAGTGTGTGGACCTGAGGGCTCGGGTTGGATCATAAGGCTTTAACAGTTCACTAATGTAGGGAGGCGCTATGTAGAGCACTGAGAGTTATAGTCAGGATTCTAAAATGAACTTTAAAGTTAACGGGTAACCAGTGCAGAGACATTAGAATAGGAGTGATGTGTGCTCTTCTGTTTGCTTCAGTTTGGAGCCTCGCTGCAGAGTTCTGGACCAACTGAAGGCGGCCAAGGGCTTTTTTGTTAAAAAAATGTGAAGAGTGTGTTACAGTAATCTAGACAGGAGGAGATAAAGGCATGGAGAACCATTTAAAGTTCATGTTTTGACACAAACCTTCGCACTTTGGAGATATTTCTTAAGTGATAAAAACTGTTTCAGACCAATGTTTTCGAGTGGCCTTCAAGAGAGATTGATTGGTCAAAAACAACACCCAAATTCCTTAAGTTTGTCTCGACGGCAGAGGACAAATGACCAAGTTTTAGACTAATCCGGGGAATTTAATCACTGGTATTTGGAACCAATGTGGAACCCTTATTAATTTATGTTTCTTTAATCAGAAAGTGCAAAAACTGTGAGATAACGTTGTCAGGGTTGGTGATCAGAGGCATAAT
>NC_091741.1:44141908-44371908 GCF_043380555.1 Nothobranchius furzeri | reverse complement strand
AATCAGTGTGTATGATGAAATTACAGCCAATTGTAAGGCCACGGCTTGCCATCCAATTTTGCCGTCTCGCCACAACCCCATTCTCTCTTGAAATATCTCAGTACTGAATGCTGCATTACACCAGCATGTCTTCTGACATTGGGCAGTGTCTCATGTTGATTCTATACAAAGGGTCAAAGTTGGACCTTTTAGAGTAAAACAATAAACTTCCTGTTGTCAGGGGTAGTGGCTTTGGTGATGGCAGGAAATGACACTGTCATTGTCTTGAGATTTGACATGACACTAAGTTGGATATAGCTCTGATCATGTGTCTGCAAGTTAATAAACCAAGAACTTTAATGTAAAAAGATCAATATTTGAGACTAAGCCCGAACTACACCATTAGTCCTTTTGAAAACTATTTAGACAACTTTTGATTCCCAATGGCTTATCAATTTTAGGTCATAGGCCTAAAGCCCTAGGACAAGTTAGTTAAAATATAATATGTGATAAAATGACAAAATGGTATGAGGCCAGAACGGTCTCAATAAGAATTAAGTCACACAACGTTTTCCACAAATGCACACGCTAATTCTGAAGTTCACACTCTGTGGTTCACAAATATAATTTGTAAGAACACTTGTAATATAAACTCACAGATCATACGAATTGCTGAATGCGCATTTACGAACAGCTTCTCATTTGTGAACCTTTCTGCGTTTGTGAGTGAAATTTGTGTGGTGCATTCACGAACAGCTTCTCATTTGTGAACCTTCCTGCATTCGTGAGAGAAATCGGTGTGCTGAATTTTGAGACTCTCCTAACGTCGCAGATCAACAAACGTCACCATTGGCTAATGAATCTGTCAATCAAATATATGATTCTGCCAGGGCTGTTCGCTTTCAGCCAATCATATGGCTCCTTATATTACGGAACAGATCTGCTGTGCGCATAGTCGGACACAATTCCCTACATCACGTGTAGCTCGGGGGTGACGATGGCTGAAGATATCACGTTAGCGTTCACACTTGTTTAATTTTCCATTTTAATTCTGGTGCCTGTTAGCAGCTGAAACACATCCTCACGTGCTTGTGGATATCATATATTGTATATGGAGACATGACTGTAATAATAAGTAAAGGTTATCAGCTGTAGGTTTAGTGTGCTCATAGGAGACGTGACAAAAGAACACAAATCACATTTCTCTTTATGGCCTATATAGTTGTCATCATCAACGTTACATGATTTACAGAATACATGTGACCAACTAACATTTCATGTTCTACCACCGGATGTTTGGATCAAAATATGAACCAATCAGATCTTAGATCAGGTGAGAGCCAGGCGTTTCCCGTCATGCCCTGGGTTTTGCAGTCGAGGGAGAGCAACTGCAGCGCCTTGCTCCAAAATCTGCGGCCACCTTGATCTCACAAGGTTATCGTTGCCTACGATAGAGATAGAGCAAGTCGGCGTCAAGTCGGACACAAATCTAACCGGCAAGCACTGCTCGCCGATCACCGCTGATCCAATCTGCGCAGTTAAGGGGATGGAATTAATCCAATAGGCGATTGCTCAGAGGGCTACACTATACTCATAGAATCTGGGGTTACAATACATAACCAACGTTCCACCCTATGGGTGGCCTCTTAATAATCTTATTCAGAAAAATTATGCATTTTTACTATGTGAAAGCAAACCCCGTTAGGGGCAGAGACCTCTTGAAGCTCATATTAAACATTATCTGCAGAGAAGGTAAGAGACGCTAGTAAATCATCAGACCTATTCCATGGGAGTGACTCTGAAAAGGAGCAAAAGCTCAGCTCTTTATCTTGGCAGGTGTCTCTATTCTCCTGTGTTCAGGCTCTTGGTTACATCAGTTACTTTTCCTTTTAATGAGCTGCATATATTTCTAACACAGCCTTCAGTGACATCAAGAAAAAAAAATAACTTTTTAACTCTAAAAGACATTATTCTCATTCTGAGAACAAATGAACAAACTGTGTGTGAGTATGTGTGTCCAGTTGCAATTTAACACAGACTCAGTAGCATAGAGAATCTTCTCACAACACCTAATCATCCCTTGATCAAAAAAACTGTAGATAGAATCTTGTCATGTTATTCTATTTAATAAGTAGACGGACGGAGGTATAGTACGAGTTTTCAAGTGTAATGAAGATGATCGCAGGGTAACACAGTTCCCCTTAAATGTTGAGCAAAAGTTATGAAACGAGACAAAATTCAAACAATAACATGTAAAAAGAAATGGATCTCCTGATAAGAAGTAGGTGCTTCACCTTTAAATATGTTTTTATTAGAGCTGGATACACAGGAAGATGTATGTTACTTAACCAACACTAGCAATGATAGAACATCTACATTTTGAAGAATTGTAGCATAGATTAAGTGGACAGCAGCCTTTTCAAATACATTCCTGGTCTAAAATAAATCAGGCTGACACAGCCTTTAAGGAAATACACAACTATAAATGAATTTAGAAATCTATTTGGGGGTCTATCCTTTAGCATTTCATATTTACGACGGCAAATCCCTTGAATAACAATATACAGTATATTAACCTTAAAATGGACCACTCCTTCACTTTTTAACTTTCTTCCTTCCTGTCTCATTAATTGTTTTCTTTCTTCCTAACTTCCTACCTTCTCTCTCCTTCCTTCTTCACACATGTAATCATCTAGCCTCAAGTAAGTTCTCATTATACTGGACAGTGTGAAGATATATGTCCACTCCAAAAGAGTCTAAATGTTGCAACGGATAAATGCTGTCCTGCAGTTCCAACATTTCATGATCTGAAAGAGGACTGTCCAGTACAGGGACATTGATCCCAGGATGAGGTTCAGTCATGTATCCATTTTCCTCCCATTCAGTCTCTGGTATCGGTATACTCTGGAAAAAGAAAGTGTGCATGAGCATTGTGCATAATGAATCTCAAGAAAACACATTTAATAAAGCTTTATCATGACCTTTTAACAATTACTTAACATCAATGATGTCAGGCAGAACCTAGCATCTCCATTATTTCATAAATTATTATTATTTTTTAATTAATGGGCAAATTTTATGTTAAAACAGCAGTGAGAATATCACATCTGGAAGGTCTAATGCCTTGCATTTTGAACTTGCAGATGTGTCATGACTTTGTAATGTCATGACATTATAGTTGACAGTGTCCATTTCAGTAGAGGTGCACACAAACAGAACTGTAATTTCAATAGCCATTTCGTCTTGAATCCAAGAAGCATAGTGCAGAGGTAGATTATCAAAGTGTTGAACATTTGATTTTTAGTTAAGGATCAACTTGACATGTGATCAGTCATTTTAACAGAACATACATTTGCCCCTGGATCAGAAACAGGATTCAGAGCCTGGCCCAGATGCCACAGCTGATTTGGTGTCATGTTTTCCTCTGTCCTGATTGGATGGTTGTCCCATGCATCTCTAAAGACATCCAGGCTGGCCTGGATGCGAGACAAGAAAATATAGTGGCAACAAAACAGGTGAAGGATGTTACTGATGTCGAGCAAGTCTTGGTCTTCCAGAGAGTGCAGGATGTTGTAATATAAACCAGTAACACTCATGAAGACATCACGTCAGAGGCGCTCAATTCTGGATTTGGAGGGGGATTAAATAAAAGAAAATTAAAATATACACACACATTTACATGTCCATTCATCCATTTTCAACTTGAGTTATCTTTTGAATGGTCACAGGGGGACTGGTGCCTATCTCCAGCAGTCAAAGTGTGAGACGAAGGGTACACCCTGGGCAGGTCAACAGGCACAGGCACGCGCACACACACACACAAAGCTTCCAAATTAGGTTAAACTCACCGCTGATTGTGTACACTTTTTCCTGCAATGAAGCTGTTGGTGTCAGTTCCACGAACTGAGAACATTAATTCTGCAACACCTGCATTTTCTCTGCCATGATCTCCTCTCACCCTGAAACAAACAAACATTAGAATCTTGCTTCAAACATTTTTAATGCACATCTATAACAATCTACATCAATTTAAGTTTTACAGAAATTTCCTCATGTACCTTGCTACTAAGTGAGTAAACATTGTGGCATTATTAACCCTCTGCTGGGGAAATTTTTTTTTGAAAGAGGGAAATGTTCATTCCCCCCCCCCCCCCCCCCCCCCATAAATTTCACTTTATGACCTCAAATGGCATGTTATCTTTGGTCAATAACACACTTTAGGCAAAAGCAGATTTGTAACAGGGTAACAGACGGTAAAGTTGGGAATAACATGAATACCTCAGAGGAAAGCCATGCTCATTCACAGCTTCACTGAAGAGGCAAGGTGGGTGTCTGCCCGGTTGTTGTCAGCTACCTTCAGGTACATGATCTATGTAATTCAAGCACAAACACTCTCATATGACACACTTTTATAGGGGCCAAAACAATCAATTACCAAATGAAAGGTACAACAGCCATACAATAACATGTTAGATAATTAAATAAGTTAAGATCTGATAAACTGTATTGTTTGTGTCAAATCTCACAGGAGTGATGGATGCAGTTTACAGAAGACCACTGCACTATACTGTTTTCATCCCTCTCCCGCCATCTTCTTTTGAATTTCTGACCACCCGCAATGTGGTTTACTTCCACATTCTCCCGTGACACTCAGAACTATTACCCACAATATAATTAAGATGCACTGATTTTGTGTATTCACTCATCGTGCAGGAGAAAACATGGCATGACAGACTATTATTGGATTCATGGGATTGTGTATCATATTCTTCCATTTAAAAATCAATATGGAGGAGTAAAGGCTAATGATTATTACAAGCCCTTACATTAACTGACTTTACAAATATGCAAAAAATAATAATGTGTATATTTTGGGATTTCTGAAAATCCCTTTGGTTTTTAGCCAACTGTTCAAACTGCTCGCTCCTGCTGGGACCCATTCCTATGCAGCCCTTTACTTCAAAATATAAGTTGTTAAAGGTATAAAACATATCTATAAAACAGAAGATAGCCAGAAAACACATTTGCAGCTGTTTGGTCCTTGACAATGAAAACACCTACCTTCCTTGAATAGCCGTCTATTCCCCCAAAGATAATAAAATTGTACCTGTTAAAACACAGACAATTAAAAATGCAACTCCCAAAACAAAAAATAACATCTCCAATTACACACAGACATTACCTGATGTCAATGTGCACCATATACTTTGGGCAAGGAACTGTGTACGTCCTTCTCACTACACATCCCAGACATGTCATTCGAGCAAGTACACCCGCACTGTCCACACGATGCATACAGTCGGTCCCACTGTACTCTATGTCCCTGGGGAAGTAGAGCACCTCGGACTACCCTGTACCCAGCATCTGGCATGTTGCTCTTAATTACTGTGATAAATGAATCTAGTTCCTCATAACTGCATTTACTGTATGTGGCAGATACAGGTATAATATTTTCAGACATCCGTCTAAATAGAGTTACTCTGGATACACCAAGGAGTTTGGTGATGACACTTGTTGGCAGACCCATTTCCACAAGGTGTTCGAGAGCCTCTCGCGACACCGCCAGTCGTGGGCGGCCACGAGAACCTCTTTCAACGTGTACCGTTATTAATGCTTTTTGATTATCTCTTTCCTGCTGGATAATAGTATTCAGATCTGAAAGAGCAGAAAGTATATCCTCTCCTACATCAACAATGTCACCTAGAGCACCTAATAAAACTAAATAATGGTGACAAGCAAACTGTAGCCCTTCCCCATCAACAGGTTGCCTCTCCAAGATGCTTGACAGTCGATCGTACAACCTTTGAAGGATGTCAAGCCTCAATGATTCCTAGAGGAAAAAAAAACAAAAACAAAAAACAGAACAAACATGAATTGGATAACTGTTGGGTAATAGAAATAAAATAACAACTTCCAAATATCTTATGGCACTTTTATTTTTTTAACACTCCAGCTATGCTAGTTTTAATAAAAAAAACATTTTTAAATAAGACCAACTGTAGATTCAAAGGTACATGAAATGATGAAGCAGTATTTCTGTTTATTATGTGCCAGAGCTCATTGGCCAAAATTTAAAGATGTATTTTATTTAAAAAAAAAATTTTCTTTAACTATTGCCCACCGCCAGAAAATCAAACATTTATGCACTGGCTCAGCCAGTGTCTGTCTCCTTATTACTGCACGCACAGCCTAAAGCAGGGGTGTCAAACTCAAATTCACAATAGGACCAAACTAAAAACTGGGACAAAATTGCGGCCCAAACTCAATATTTATTGAAAAGTTTATTTACAGATGTCTTGTTATTCAATTGGAAAGAAACTTATTTTTGCATCTGAACACAGAATCTGATATGACCAAATTACACACGTGTTTTAAATAAAACACATCACTCGTTACTTATGTCTCAATTTTTATTTACTCTTTTTACTCCTTACAATGTGTACATATTCAGTATTTAGATTGTTTTACCTTTTGGATATTTTAAGTTTGTCTGTTTTATGTTTTCTTTTAGTTTACTCTTTATTATTATGTTTTACTCTCCTGTTTGGCTCCTGTAATGAACGTTATTGCTGCTGTGACACCACAGTTTCCCCACTGAGGGACAATAAAGGGATTTTCTATTCTATTCTTCAATTTGTAGTCTGTCCAGTTCCCATTTTAGAGTAAGTTTAATCTTTTTTTCACAGGCCAACAACAAAAACCAAAAATAGCAATTATCTTCTATGAAAATATCTCAGTTATTAACTTTCATGCTTTGGAGCAGAAAAAGTGCATGACAATTAAATATTTCAAGCTCAGTTCGCTCCAATCTGATGGTCACCTTTTCCAGCCAGATACCTTCTTTCTAGGCGTTCAAAGTCGGAAACTCGCTGAGTAAACTGGGCGCTTAGAGCAGTATCTTCAGTTGTTTAAGACTGAGGGTAACGCTGCACACGTTGATTCTACTAGCATGGATGCTAATGATCGTAAACATAAAAGAGGGCTTGCTTCGTCTCGCGCGCAAACGCTGCAAAGCACTGTGGGATTAGTAGTCTTATCTGCAAAATCACCCGGCGGGCCAGTTTTAATATTATATATTTGATATTTGATTTCGCGGGGCAAAAAAAATAGACCAAGGGCTTGAGTTTGACAACCGTGGCCTAAAAAAATGGTACCTAGACACGCTAACTAACAAATGTTCGCCTGAGTTTAGCTTGATGTTAAACTAGATGAAGAATGTACCAGACTTCACGTAACGTCTGGACTGAATTTAACATAAAACATTTTACTTGACCATGAAGAACGCTTCTACTCATAATTCTATAACATTGCATAAATTACAACGAGGGAATAAGATAAAACTGTTACTCACAGATTGTGACCGGTCCATCCCGCTCTGCCATGTGAACTGCAATACGCATGCGCACAGCAGATCTGTTCCGTAATATAAGGAGCCATATGACTGGCTGAAATCAAACAGCCCTGGCAGAATCATATATTTGATTGACAGATTCATTAGCCAATGGTGACGTTTGTTGATCTGCGACGTTAGGAGAGTCTCAAAATTCAGCACACCGATTTCTCTCACGAATGCAGGAAGGTTCACAAATGAGAATCTGTTCGTGAATGCACCACACAGATTTCACTCACAAACGCAGAAAGGTTCACAAATGAGAAGCTGTTCGTAAATGCACATTCAGCTATTCGTATGATCTGTGAGTTTATATTACAAGTGTTCTTACAAATTATATTTGTGAACCACAGAGTGTGAACTTCAGAATTAGCGTGTGCATTTGTGGAAAATGTTGCGTGACTTATTGTTTCACATTATATTTATGTGTCAAAGAGTATGAATTTCCAAATGAGCGTGTGCATTTGTGTTCCTCCGAATTATATTTTATGAAACACAGTGTGGATTTCCGAATGAACATGTGCATTTGTGGAAAACGTTGTGTGACTTAATTCTTATTGAGACTGTTCTGGCCTCATAAAATGGCATCATCTGACCAAAATGACCAACTTCCTGCTGGTCTTGAAACATGGTTTCAGGAGACTTTTTGTAAGTCTCAAGACACATCATGAATGTACCAAATATCATAATCCTCAGTCAAAGCATGACATAGAGCTGACTGTTGTGATGGTCCTAGGGAGCACTATGTTAAAACTAAGCCATGCCTATGGAAAATTTGTATAATTATCTGTTTGGGGTTGGATTAGAGTAAATCACATTACATTTCGCACAGATGAGATGTGAATTGAAGAAATTAGAGGCAAACGTAATTCCATGGTGTGATGCCTAAATTCGCCATACTCCTTAAGCCCCACCCTCTTTTGAAACCTACCAGACACTACATATGTGTAACAAATTTCATAATCCTCAGTAAAAGCATGGTATGAGGCTGATAGTTTTAATTGCCCTAGGGGCCTGCTATTTTAAAGAAATAGGTCACACCCACTGATGTGGCAAGGGGTCAATATCTTAGGCTTAGCCATGCCTACACAGTTATACTTTTGAGTATGTTTTTCACAACTTTTGATCCTCAGTGGCTTATGAGTGAAATATGTCATTTTGAAGTCTATAGGTCAAAAACTCTACGATAAGTTAGCTTTAATTAAGCATGTGCAAAAAAGAAAAGAAGAAATAGTCATGTGACTAAAATGGCAGACTTCCTGTCAGATTTGGAAAGTGGCTCCATAGACCTTTTTGTAGGCTCTGAGACACTACATAAGTGTACCAATTTTCATAATCCTCAGTAAAAGCATGACAATGGGCTTACCATTTCAATGGTCCTAGGGGGAGCTATTTGAAAAAATAGACCACACCCACAGGATGTTTGCATCCATATCTGTTTGAGGTCAGATTAGTCACATTCATGCAAAATTTCCTGCAGATAAGTTGAGGAATGAGGAAATGAGGCAAACATATTGCTACGGCGTTACGCCTGAATTCGCCATACTGCCACAGCCCCGCCCTCTTTCAACACCTGCCAGTACTGGATGCTAAGTGAGCCCAACATGTCAACTGTTATTTGGCAGTGATTCATATTGGTTAGATCAAAAGGGTATAATTGGGAGCTTTCAGAGTAAACATGACCTTTTCTGTTGTGAGGGGGTGGAGCCTTGATGATGTCATCATCTGATTATTGATTGTTGTTTAGGAGTGGATGACAAACAACCACAAAAATTTTCGAGACTCTGTGTCCTACGATGATGACATTATGGCAATTTATATTTTTTAGCGAGAAGTCAGTATTAGGCCAGGAGAAGTCCTGCTGCTGAGGTGCTAAGTTGTATCGGTTGTATCAGCCCTGCTATGCAGTTTTCTACCTGCAGGGGGCTCTGATATTATATACAACACAACCGATATGGTTTACGAAACCAATTTTTAAATTGGCTATAAAACACAAAAGGAAGGTTAAGTTGCAGAAATAACTAAATAAGATGATAATGGCTGTTACAAAGTTTGTAATAATATATTAACAATGTTTACTTTTTATATTTTTCAAAGATTACAACACTTTAAAAGTCACGGTTTACGAGACCATCATAAATGGTCTCATAAACCTATTGGTTTCATAATGCTGGTGTGTAAACTGACAAATAGGTCTCACAAACCATAAGCGCACACACGCACACACACACACACACACACACACACACACACACACACACACACACACGCACGCACGCACACACACACGCACACACACACACACACCTGTAAGTGTGGCTCTGACAGCTTTGCTGTTACAGTGATGTTGCATCAGGCTGCTTTTACAGACATCTCCACCTTGTTCTCTGAGACAAATTCACCCAACTGTCCAGTCAGAGATAGCATCAGTGTTTGTGAGACCACCCACCTACTTCATACTACTAAAATGTAGTGTTCTGTTAAAAATAAGAAGCTGGACAAAAAGACAGTACTGACAAACATGCTATTTTAACTAGTCAGTTAAAGTGGCAGAAAACACATTAAACTACTAAAATTCTCCAACTCTGAAGTCATATTTTGTTTGATTAGATCGGGTAGTCTACTATGCTGTTACAATAGAAATAATCAACTGAAGAGTGTGTGGGGGAGTTTAAGTATTTCATGTTCTTGTTCACGAGTGAGGGAACGATGGAGTGCGAGATCAATAGGAGGATTGGTGCTGCGTTGTACCGGTCTGTCGTGGTGAAGAGTGAGCTGAGTCGGAAGGTGAAACTCTCGATTTGCTGGTCGATCTACGTTCTTACCCTCATCTGTGGTTATGAGCTTTGGGTAGCCAAAACGGCTTAAATGAGCTTTTTCCGCAGGGTGTCGGTCGTCCAGGAGGGGCTCTGAGTAGACCTGCTGCTCCTCCACACTGTGAGGACCCAGTTGAGTTGGCTTGGACATCTGGTTAGCATGCCTCCTGGACGCCTCCCTGGTGAGGTTATCCAGGCACGTCCAACCGAAAGAAGACCTAAAGGAAGACCCAGGACACGCTGGGGGGACTTTGTCTCTCAGCTAGCCAAGGAGCGTGTTGGGATTCTCCCAGAGGAGCTGGCCCAAGTGGCTGCAGAGTGGGAAGTCTGGGCCTCTGCTTAAGCTACTATCCCCGCGACCCGACCCTGGATAAGCAGACGATATTGGATGGATGGATGAAGATTGTGTTGAAGAACCTTGTGGTCTACTGTACATTGAAGTGATTTGTTAGCAGCAGTGCTTAAAAAATCAACCTTTTTAAATGATCATTTATGGTTTCCTTCAGGGATTTTTCTGTCATTAGTTTATCAGCTAAACACTTTTGGTGGGAATTTATTTATTCTCAAATGTAAATCCCATCCATCCATCCATCCATCCATCCATCCATCCATCCATCCATTGTCTGAACCCGCTTTGTCCACGTAGGGTCGCGGGGGGGCTGGTGCCTATCTCCAGCAGTCAATGGGCAATCAGGCGGGGTACACCCTGGACAGAGAGCCAGTCCATCGCAGCCAAATGTAAATTATCATTTAATAATGTTCCTTTAAGATGTTGTGCTAACATAACAGAAACAGCTTCAACCTATCAAACTAAGACTTTGTCCGACAGCAGTCGCCACGAGATTGTGAACACCCATTAAAGGACTCATTAGTCACCTGGCCGACGCTCACTCGTCGACTCTACCAGCCCGACCGTGTCTCCAGCTCGAGTCACCTCCATCCCTCCTTGCTTTACCATTTTCATCGGTATCTGGCCACGAGTTACTAGAATGAACTAGAATAAACCCAACTCCAACATTACCGTGTCTGGGTCTCAAACGACACACCACACTCCATCTTCAGTGGTCTCCCCTTGGCGATCCAGCCCAACCCTCGACAGGCCTGTCAAAGAATTGTTTTAATAATAAAATGTATTCATTAGGTAACGTGTTAGAAGGTATCAAGAAACATCCATTCAAGATTCCCTCCCCTCATTTCATGTTGAATACAGAAATCCCCCTGTCCTCTAAACGAGCTAGCTGAAACACAGGAAACCACTCGTCATCTTTAATCCAGAGACACTTGCTTCCTAATGTCGAGTTGTGATTCTCCTCCCTCCTTTTCTCTCTTTGAGCCTTTAACCCCCCCCCCCCCCCCCTCTCTCCACCCATGAAAGGCTGATCTGTGACTGAGGTTGCTGCGTCTTTTATCTCCGTCTCGCAGCAACCTGGGCACAAAGGGCACCTGAAATGCCACAATGTCTCTATGCTCTGCTTGTGTGCAGACACGAACGCATGAGGAGACATTGACATTCGGTCATCTAGACTGGAAAGCTGAAACACATTCTGGGATTGATGGAAGGATGAGGATGAAGGAGAGGAGGAGGAGGAGGGGTGCACTCCTATTGTAACTGATTAATCTGTACCCCAACTCGGAGGCTGGATGAAAGACTCGTCACCAGATATCCAAGAGGGAAATGAACAGAGCCCGTTTGGAGTCTTTCACAGACTTCATTTGTTGTTTTTGATATTTGCTTTCATATGTTTTTAAATGCAAACAGAAAAGGTTAAATAATTTCATAGCTCATAACCTGGATCTGATGTGACCGAGTTGTAATCATGGCTCAACTCAAAGGGAAAAATCCATTGTGTGTGTGTGTGTGTGTGTGTGTGTGTGTGTGTTTATCATCTAGTCTCTCCATCGTTCTGCCTCAGCTAGCCCACCACCACCAGCCTCAGTGTTTATGTGTCCCTTTGCCCTAAATGATGAGATGTCAAACATTACAATAAAAGAGTGTGTTCTGATGAGCCATGATGAATCTACCTTCATACTGAGCAGCACTTCCTTCTCCTGAAGGAGAATATTTTAAAACACAAATCAATGCACCAATGACACACAAGGACATTTCCCATTACTGCTGCTCCATTACCCGCAATCTCTTTGGGAAATCATTATTAGCTATTTCATGCCTTAATAAGGGACACTCTTGAAAATCAATGCAATAATGTCCTTTTCACTTGAAGGAAACCCTGAAAACATTCTCTTCTCACGTAATGCCTCAGCTCCCAAACAGTGGCGGTTTTACCATTAGGCATAGGTTGGAGACCGCCTGGGGCCCCCCTTATGTTGGAGGCCCCCTAGCCCTCACTGCTGGCACCCCTCTGTTAATGCAACAATGGTCTATTCCTTTAAGAGGCAGATTCACAAACAGGAAGTGATTGGTAGTCACTCCAATCCAGTTGGTGGCAGTAATGCACCAAATTGTTGTTTGCCAACCACGAGAAGATCACAAATAAGAAGAAGAAGAGAAAGCAGAAAAAGAAGAAGAGAGGTGGGAGCGTTCGTAACAAACTCGAAGCGGTAGTCCAAACATTAAGCCTGAAATGGAGTTATCCTAGTGGCTCCAACGAGAGAAAGAAGCAGCTTGCTTTAAAATAGCTTTTATCGTCACTTCCAAACGTGACATTGTTTTTCTGTGTAAACATCGAAAGGAAGCAGAAAGGAAAGACAATGGAAAATGTTTAAAGGGGGGAAAACATAGACCAAAATGGAAAATGGAAGAAAAAAAAGTGAAAAGCAAAAGCACAGGAACATTGACAGGAAGAAGAAAGCAGAGCAAATATCGAAGGCACTCAAAGGGAGGGAAAGCCAGGAAAAAAGAGGAGGACTAATAAAAAGTGAAAATAACTCATGTCAGAAAAGTTTCACAAATACAGTTAAATAGATTCTGGAAAATTTAGTGTAAGGGGGCCCTATGTCTGTGTTCGCCTTGGGCCCCCAAATTGCTAAATCTGCCACTGCTTCCAAAGCCATTAAGCAAAGGTTTAGGCAGAGGAGGGGATCTTAGAATTCCAATCATTTAACAATGAACTAATGAAAACTGTCCTGACTATACTGATGATGTACAAAACCGGGATTTAGAAGACTCAACAGTAGGTATAATTATATTTTGTCAAGTCAGAAGATGTTAAGTGAGAACCTGGTGTCGTATTTTTACATATCCAGCCCATTCACATCCTATAGTCAAGCTTTTCAAAACAAGAACGGAAACTATTCTTGTTTTTTTCTCATGTATCAGGGCAGTGACGATACCAGAAAGCAATGTTGCATTCGTTTACGTCGAGCTACAACATAAATAATCAAATCTCTTGTATTTCTGTTGAGGTTGCCACGAAAACCCAAAGATCATCATCTTTTGCCATAAAAAACACTAAAAATATATATTTGTCTTCAGTTCAATTCTTCATATCAACCAGATTTATGCGCAGGTCATAGTTACAAAGACAAACTCCTTGCAATTGTAATAAATGCAGGACGCAAAATCAATGGAGCTTTGATAAAGCCGCTGCTTTATAGCTTGCTGAACCTTAATGTTACACAGCTTCCCCGCCTGTTGTTATGGAAACTAAAGGGCATCCCAAGGTTGAGCTAATGCATGTATGCATGCAGTGGGCTGTAGTGGGCCCACCTGGAGATGAAAGGAGGAAACCAGGGGAGGAGAAGGCAGTGGGGGGAACAGAATGAGGGGACAGATGGATGAAGACACACAGCATCCCGAGAGGCTCACAGCCTCTCAGATTGGATTTTTGGAGAATCGGAGAATCAATCCCATCTCGAGCTTGACTGCACTCACACCTTCATTGGCTCGTCTTCTCAGGAGTCCAAGGAGATTTGAATATTCTTTACTCAGCATGCTTGTGTTTTATTGTGTAACATTATTTTAGAGTCCATTGTAGAGACACTAGCCACCCTTCCCCTCTAGAAATCTCAGAGCTCAACATCAATAAAGATATTAAGAAAGAATGAAAAATATTAAATAAAACTATTATTTAAGTGTGTACATTTGTAGGACCTGGAGCTATTTCCATCAGGATGAATATCGGAAAGGCATAAAGACACTCAGCTTATTCAATACACTCCAGAAATTTTCCGTGGCATGTCCACTTTATGAAGATGGATGGGTTACCGTCAGAGCTAGTGTGCATGCATATTTGACTGCATGCTGTCATGAGGCTCAAAGGTATTGTATCTTTGCTGTTATTCATCAGAGCACTCAGTCAATATATCACCAGTGTGTGAACGTGAAAGGAAAAAAAAATAGGTCCAAACCGAAGTCTGTTGTCTCACTGAGGACTTCTTTATGTGTCCAACATGTAAAGTTGTTGCTTTTCCATGCTAAGACATGTTTTATTACAAAACACTAGTTTTGTGTCTCAAATGATGATCCGTTTTTTTTCTTCAGTAATTAGCCAATTACAGTAATTTACAATAGTTTTAAGTTAAGCATTGTCAGCCTATGACAAATCATCCAGCATGGGACAATTTAGTGGAAGTGCGCACTATTTTCTGCACATTGCTGGGATTTCAACACCAAAGGTAAATGTATTCTGTTGGGGAAACATGGATTAATTATTCTAAAACAACCTTTCACCTGTTTTTCATCTCTATAGTGTTTTCTTTCCTCTCTTTTTGGAGAAAAGTGTTTTACAATAAACTTTACCAACTTACTTACCTACCTACCTACCTACCTACCTACCTACCTACCTACCTACCTACCTACCTACCTATCTACTTATTACTTACCTACTTACCTACCTACCTACCTACCTACCTGTCTACTTATTACTTACCTACCTACCTACCTGTCTACTTATTACTTACCTACCTACCTACCTACCTACCTACCTATCTACTTATTACTTACCTACTTACCTACCTACCTACCTACCTGTCTACTTATTACTTACCTACCTACCTACCTGTCTACTTATTACTTACCTACCTACCTACCTACCTACCTACCTACCTACCTGTCTACTTATTACTTACCTACTTACCTACCTACCTACCTACCTACCTGTCTACTTATTACTTACCTACTTACCTACCTACCTACCTACCTACCTACCTACTTACCTACTTACCTACCTACCTACTTACCTACCTGTCTACTTATTACTTACCTACTTACCTACCTACCTACCTACCTATCTACTTATTACTTACCTACTTACCTACCTACTTACCTACCTCCCTACCTACCTACCTACCTACCTACCTATCTACTTATTACTTACCTACTTACCTACCTACCTACCTACCTATCTACTTATTACTTACCTACTTACCTACCTACTTACCTACCTACCTACCTACCTACCTACCTATCTACTTATTACTTACCTACTTACCTACCTACCTACCTACCTACCTACCTACCTACCTACCTACCTACTAACCTAGAAGAAAAGAAGAAGAAAATATCATTTCTGTAGCGCCTCTCAAGATAAAAATCACCTACCTACCTACCTACCTACCTACCTACCTACCTACGTACTTACTTACTTACCTGCTTAGTTACTTCTGGATTTCCTTAAAACGTTTTTAATAGCAAAAATATCTCTTTAACCAGTTTATATTTTTGCTCATCTACTTCGGGACATCTCGTTTCACCCTCCTGCTTCTGACAGACAAGGGCACATGAGAGCAATTACATCTTGAGGTTCACACTTAGAGATTTCAGCATGGCTTCCTTCCAGAACAACAAATAAAGCAACAGACGAGGACTCACTCAAGGACAGACGTAGTTCAGGGCAGCGATAACACACACACCCTGCTTTTAAAACCTTCTACTATTGTGTGTGTGTGTGTGTGTGTGTGTGTGTGTGTGTGTGTGTGTGTGTGTGTGTGTGTGTGTGTGTGTGTGTGTGTGTGTGTGTGTGTGTGTGTTAAGTGGGTCCTTGGATTCAGCTCCATCACTAATGTAAGTCTGTCTACAGCCTCCCCCATATCAGACACACACACTTCCACTGAAACGAGGTCAGACGATGTCAGGGATCTGCGCTGAGTCCTCTGGCTCTTGGTTCTGTATGTGGTGTGAATTTGGGTGTTTTACTGAGATCCTGACTTAGTTTGGTTATTAGTGTAGGAGTGTGTGTGCTGGCGAGGTTACCGCCAGGGCATGGGCGTTTACCTCAGCATGCAGTTTGATTGGCTGATGCCGGAGCTGTTTACATTCTGTGTCCAGTCAAGAGGAACAGACCCCCTGCAGACAGCAGCCTCTGCACCAGACAGTCATCATACGGGGCACACACACATTTAGCATTATTCTCCTTGCTTGGGCAGGCCTTGTTACTATGCAGACAAACTCCCGTTATGGCAGTCCCTGAAACACATTTCACATTCTTAACCTGACAGATGTAGGGCATGCCTTTATCCCACACAACACTTTTGCTGAACTGTTGCATTCTGTTCATGCATTAGGGACAAAAACACATTTGTCCTACATGTCTTTCAGTTATTAGGGTCTCAAAGCTGTTTTCTAATATTGTTTTTAAATTTGTGTGGACAACATGCTCCAGTAACGATTATACTTGCGGGTTTACAACTGTCAGGGTAAATGAGCCAATTAGGAACACAGCAAAGTAAAATCCTACAGGAAATGTTTATTCAAAACCAGAGGCCAAACATGGGCTGGCAGATGGTAGAGCACACAAACCAGACAGGAAGCAGGAGCAACAGTCACAGAAAAAGAGACAAAAACTACAGAAATAAAAGCAAATATTGATTATTATGTTATTGTTTGAAAAAATCTTGATAATGTGTCACGACCAGAACTTGGAAGACCTGTGATGACACCAAACACAGTAAAAGTTCAATAAAAAGTCTTTATTAGATGTGGCGCACACAAAGAGGGCGAGGCAGGAGACAGAGTCGGAGAGAAAGCGTGGGTCAAAAACCAGAACGAGGCGAAGAAGGTAAATGGAGCAGGCTAGGGAACAGGTCAATGACAGGCGAGGGTCGTGATGGCAGGCAGAGTCCTAGGCAGGGGTCAGGCATGAAAACGAGGTCCGGAGGCTGTGATCAGGCAAGGTGAAAGGCTGGAAGATCTACTGGCAAAGAGCGTTCAATAATCTGGCAGGGGAGCAGGTGTGTGTAATGAGCTGATGACAGGGACAGGTGAGATGAATAAAGTGGCTGAGGGCTTGATGAGGAGGCAGCAGAGGCAGAGGAGGGTATAAGTCTGGGAGTCATGACAGAACCCCCCCCCCCCCCCCCCCCCCAGGGCGGATTCCAGACCACCACAGGAAGCCAGAGTAGGGCGGGAGGAGGTGGACCAGGAGGGAGAGCCAGAGCAGGGCGGGATGAGGGGGACCAGGAAGGAGGGCCAGAGCAGGGCAGGAGGAGGGGGACCAGGAAGGAGGGCCAGAGGAGTCAGAGAGACCAGGGATGGGGGACCAGGGACCGGAGACGGAGATGCAGGAGCTGGCAGGGTCTCGGAAGTTGGGGAACCCAGCAGAAACCGGAGGGATCTGGAGCATCCTCTGGAACCCCCACCGGAACTGGATGTGTAGCGTCTTCTGGGACCACCGCGGGACCTGGTCGCGGGTGGAGCTTGGACTGAGGTCGTTGGCGACGGTTACGGCGTCATTGTCGTGTGGAGGTTGAGACGGCATCAACAGGAACAGGGGAAGAGGATAGGAAACCGGATCTGATGGTAGCAGGAGGGTAATGATGACTCGGGGCCGACAGAGTAGATGTGGAAGAGGTGACTTGGTGCCCCGGGGGTGTGGAGTCGGAGGCATGAACAGGAGATGAACCAAGGCCAAAGGTCTCCTGCAGACACCTAGCAAACTCCCAGAAGGACACTGATCTGGGTGGACTTACAGCAAGATAGTCCATGGCCCACACCAGGGCGCTACCACCCAAATTAGACACCGTGAAGGAGACTTTGTCATGCTCCGAGGAAGCCAGGTCCATGTAACGAGCGCAGGCTTCAATGTAGGTACGGCAAGTCTCTGGGTCTCCACAGTACCTGTAGTGAAGTGTTTTTGGTGGAGTCCGAGTTTCTGCTGGGTCCAGGTGTGGTCGGTCCATTCTGCCACGATGACGAGCAGGTGGTTTGGACCCAAGATGCAGAGCATCCTCTGGAACCACCGCTGAACGTAGATGTGGTGCGACCTCCGGGACCACCGTTGGACGAGGATGGGGCGCGACCCCTGGGACCACTGCTGGACCTGGACAGACGGAGCCTCCCGAACAGACGGAGGTGGAACCACCGCTGGACAAGGATGCGGTGCGACCCCGGAAACTACCGCTGGACCTGGACAGGCAGAGTCTCTTGGAAAGATGAAGGTGGAATCTCTGCTTTGACGTGGATGTGATGTATCCTCTAGGACCACCGCGGGATGTGGATGTGATGCAACCCCTGGGACCACCGCTGGACGTGGACAGGCAGAGCCTCTTGGAAAGGCGAAAGTGGGAACCTCACTGAGCGTGGATGAGGTGCGACTCCTGGGACCACCGCTGGACGTAGACGCGGTGCGACTCCTGGGACCACTGCTGGACTTGGCATGAAGGGAGGGACTTGAGGCTTGAGCAGTGTGACTACTACACCTTGGATCTGTGAAGGCCATGAATTAGTAGAGGGTCTCCGGGGCCGCAACTGTTGCATTGTCAGGAGCCCGCTGTGCAAGACGGCGGCAGCAGGCCTGGACGGTGGGGTGGAACCTCTGCGCGGCAGTGGTCTGATTGCCAGACGCGTTCCCCAGAACGGTAACTCCTGTTCCTTTTCCAGCTCCATAAATTCAAGAAGCGTGAGTTACTCCACCGCTGGATCCATGACAGGTCAGATTGAAAGTTGGCTAAACTGCTATGCGAGACTCGAGTACTGTGTCAGTGTCGGGTCTATGTTTTGGCCAGATTATTCTGTTACGACCAGAACTTGGAAGACCCGTGATGACACCAAACACAGTAACAGTTCAATAAAAAGTCTTTATTAGATGTGACGTACCCGAGGAGGGCAAGGCAGGAGACAGAGTCAGAGAGAAGGCGTGGGTAAAAAAACTGAACGAGGCGAAGCAGGTAAATGGAGCAGGCTAGGGAACAGGTCAAAGACAGGCGAGGGTCGTGATGGCAGGCAGAGTCCTAGGCAGGGGTCAGGCGTGAAAACGAGGTCCGGAGGCTGTAATCAGGTAAGGTGACAGGCTGGAAGATCTACTGGCAAAGAACGTTCAATAATCTGGCAGGGGACTGGTGGCTGACTAGTGAATATATAGCAGGGGGAGCAGGTGTGTGTAATGAGCTGATGACGGGGACAGATGAGATGAATAAAGTGGTTGAGGGCTTGAAGAGGAGGCAGCAGAGGCAGAGGAGGGTGAAAGACTGGGAGTCATGACATAATGATGTTGGAATGTTTTATATTTGCCACTGGATGCCAAAGTGTCAACGATTAAAGGCAGAAATTTGCAAGAATCAAACCAAAATATTCTCTAACATTTAAATGTTATAAATTTGCAAAAAAAAAAATTTAAATAAAAAGTGAAAAGGACTGAAGTCGTACATTTTAGAAAAGAAAATAATCTGTTTTCTGAAACATACAAGTGCAAGAAGAAAATTTGTTAAAATGAGCTGATTTTATTTTTTATTATCGTATAAAGTTTAATTAAAAATATTAGCAATTTTTGCACACAGATATGATTTTAATATTGTATTTTTACCCCTGCTTCAGGTGTTTTAACTTACAATGACCCTGACTGGCCGCCATAGTCCAGTAGCTTGTGTGTGTGTGTGTGTGTGTGTGTGTGTGTGTGTGTGTGTGTGTGTGTGTGTGTGTGTGTGTGTGTGTGTGTGTGTGTGTGTGTGTGTGTGTGAAGGAGCTTTAGATAATACCTGTGCTATCCAGAACAGGGCTTCTGGAACGAGGTTGCGATGCTGCTGAGTGTATAATCATGTGCGGATAATGAAGATTTTTACTGTATGATGGTGGACGTGTGCAGCTTTGAAACACGAGATAAGCTTTGTTCTCAGCATGTGGTAATACTCTGGCTTTGCTGATGGTACCTGTGTGTGTCGCGTCTGAGGGATAAATGTTCTGTCTGTGGTCTGGATCGTCAGAATTACTGGTTTGTGAACAGATAGGAGTTAAACTGTCATACTAGCTGGGTTTTGTGTTCCACCAGTGAGATGCTACATGTGTATTTTTAAAGAGGTGACATTAAAGCAAAGTTGTTGTAAATTGAACAGAAAATAATTTCAATAAATTTAAATGTAATGTACAAACACTGCTTTTCTTTGCTGAAACCCAAAATAAAAGTAGAACAATTTGAAAAGAAATTGTGAGAAAGTGAGAAGAAACATCTGGTTTCAGCTCCGCTGTCAGGACGAGAACGTGCAATCTCCCGTTTTCATCACTGAAGACGCAACAAGCAGTCTCCGTGGTAACGGCACTTAAACTCTGCTGTTGCTACCTGGATTTAGTCCTCTGTGACGCAGGTTCCACACTTCAGTGAGTCCATCTTGTAGTCTGACAAATACTAGAAAAACACAAGCGCCGTCGAGGAAATGTTCCAGGAAGTAAATAATGTTTTTTTAAATCAAACGACAAGTTAAAATAAGAATAAAAAGTTTTGAGGCTTGCGGCTTCCCAGATTAACAGAAGATCCATTTTTTTAAATCTGAGTGACAAAAGAGCGGTTAGAGTTAGGGCTTGTTTTGGTCCATCCCCCGTTTCTATTGAAGTTAACAAATCTGCTCAACTCTGCTCCCCACACCTTGGCCGCATGTTCCAGGATCCATGATGGAGTTATATAACCAACCACTAGCCTGTTGGCTTAGCAGCACTGTTCCTTCCAAGGTCAAAGTCATGATCCGCAAAATGGTTTACAGGAGTCTGCTGCAGAGCTGCAAATGAACTTCAGGGCCCCCGTCAGTGCAAGCGGGTTTGTGGTGCCGTAGGAGAGGAGATTAGTAAAGAAAAAGAGGAGGGTGAGAAGAGAACGGGAAATGGAAAATGGAGCCAGGACCTATCCCAAAAGCACCACAGGGAGAGAGGGAGGAGGTCATGAGAGAAGAAGAAGGGAAAAGGGGTGAGTGACAACTAAAATGAGGACAAAAATGGGTGAGTGATCAGATGGTTAGAAGAAGTGGATGGGATATCGGTTGAAGATAATTGAATTAGAGGACAGAAGCTAAATTAGTGCAACCATGCAAAGCAGAATGGGAAAGCTTCTGGAAGGTGAGTGGAAAACATTCCCAAATCTTGAGGATTAGTTCCACAGATCCTCAGCTTCCAAAGTCCCAGCAGCACCCGAGGCTGGAGCGGAGACGGGTATTTGCATCTTCCCGATTTGGTCCAACACCTCCTGTCATGTTTCAGAACTTCTCGGGTCTGTATTGGATCTTGTGTGCCCCTCTCCTTTTTATCTTATTCCCTACTGTGGAGAGGGATTAGCCTACAAAGCCAGTGATGAAAAACATTCACGACAATTTGAGTTTTACCAGTTTTGGATCAACGAAAGTTGTTTTAGTTCAAGAAATCTACATTTCCATTGGGCACAGACACAGCTGACACACCAGTGGGCGTTTTAGCATGGAAACAGGGCTTATATGTTACAGAAGGTCATTTAAGGTCACGAGATTTCAGCTGTAATTTTCTTAAAAGTTCATCTTAAATATCTGGTGTGGCTTGTATTAAAGTACACAGGAGCTCAGAGTCACACTCCCGTACCGTGAGTTATTAAATAGCTTTATTTTGAATGAAGAGTAAAGAGTGTTTGCTTTGTGGATCAGGGAAATCAAGGCCACTAAATAAACGTTTTTTAATTATTATAAAATGAGAGAACAGACAGAAAACCCCAGAACTTCATCTATTATCTGTCTGTAAAAGCTGTACAACTTGTCTGTTTTCACACTTTCCTTTTTCTGCCGATACTTTTTAACGTTTGCTCTGATAAGTACAGATTTTATCCTCCATAGGGTCTTCCTACTATCCAACTGTTACTCATAAGAAGACCTCATATTGCAGGAGCAAAATTTACAATGGCAAATTTGGTAAACAAATGAGCTTAATACGTTTTTTTCATGCCTCCTAACAAGGTTCTAACATAGTATAGCCACACATTTATTGTAGAGATAAAAAAGAAAAGAGTAATAAATTAATAAAGTGGTTCTCTCGCATTATTCTCTCCACCAATAACACATTTCAGACAGAAAGCAACAATGGAACCATCCAAACCGTCGCACTTCCCTGGGTCCTACATTCATTACACAATCGTGCATGAAGCAACAAAACACCACTGGTGTCAGAGGATCTCCACTCAATAACATCACAGATGGAGAAACAGCCGGCTGCTACCACTTCAACTCTTGGACAAACTACCTAAGTCCCAAAAAGAAAAGCACCATTTGAAGCCACAGACAACAAAATACATTTGAACCTAGAAAACGGAGATTGGTGTTTAACACCATCTGGTTTCGTCTGGCATCGCGGGTTTTCCGGTTCCGGCAGAAGCGTCTCAGGGGTAGGGATGGGTACCTTTGGCATTTGAATCGATCCGGTATTAATTCTCGGTACCTACGAATCGATACCGGTACTTAACGGTACCAATTTTCGATACTTTTGAGTGTTTATTATTTTAATTCTCTTTTATAATTAAATATATTTTTTTCTCAATATATAACAATATTTGATATATATCACGATAAATAACATTCAACTGTTTGTATTTTAACATCGTCCTTGTAGTTTTATAAGCTGATAACTAAACTGAAGCAAACATCTTTACTGTGAACTAAATTTACTGTGTATCTTCATTCCTTTTGCTGTCTTTTTTCATTTGATTTTTCCTACTGGGAAGTTAGAATTTCCGAGGAGAAAGCAAACACACCATTAGCTGATAACAATGGTAGCAATGGAAGCTAACATACCAAGCTAACGTTATCTTAAACCGTTTATTTAACTGCTGGAGCAGATTAAAATGATGATGCCTCACACTTAGATCGTTGTCACTGGTTTCGTCTTCACCCGTCACATTTAGTAAAGTGAAGCCAAACTTTAGAGCGCGTTCATGTTCTTCTAGTCGGGAATTCGGAGTTCCGAAGAGAAAGAGAAAGCACCATTAGCGAAACAGAAGCTAACATATCAAGCTAATTTTATTTACCTACCGGAGCAGATTAAGATGAGGATGTCTCACTTAGATCGTTGTCACTGGTTTCATCATCACCCAGTTACCCATCACATTTAGTGAAGTGGACCCAAGCGTTAGCGTGCGTTCTTTCTTCCCATGCTGCTCTGTTTACAACTGGTTCGCAGCGACCGACGACATAACGCTCTTGGCAGCTGTCTTGGCAAGTTCTCGTTATGATGGACGGGTACCGAAACGAGGCACCGTTTGAAATGACGTGAATCGGTGCTCGGTCGGTACTATGGAATTCGGTCGGTACCTTAAAAAGTACCGAATTCGGTACCCATACCTACAGTCAGGGGTGATATTCAAGGCGAGGGGTGAGTGTTCTGTGATCGTGTTTGTGTTCAAGACCTAGCTTGTTCTGTAGATTTGCTAAAGCAGCTTTAATTGTCTTTGGAAAATGTAAGGTCCCTGGCAAACTCATAGTAAGATCTTGGATTTCGGATAAAGAGAAAAGGTTTTAAAAAATATTTTGTGTTACAGTAAAACATGACAGCAAAGGTGTCCTCAGTTGGCTTTAAATGTTTCTCAATCAAAAATGTGTCAAATAATTTCATGAAATTAATGCAAAAAATGGGAAAAGGCAGATCATTATTAAAACAATCCCTAATCATCGCCTGATGACCTCAACCATCAGTTAACTTTCTCACATGCTTGGCACAACTTATTTGTCCAATTGGCGCCTACCTAGCTTAATTTGTTTGTGTGGCTTTTCTCATAATCCCTCTGCTAAATCTTACTGGTAAAAACATCTCAAAGCATGAGCAGCGTGCCAAGTTGGAGGGTTGGCTGAGCAAGACAGCAGCTGAGCATAAGAACAGTTTGTGTTTCCTTCGCTGAACAATGAGCTCGTACTGCGCAAGCAATCTGCTTACTTCTTATCTAACAATCAAGTTGGCGGACACAACGTCAGAACCGCTGGGAGCCTAAACACAGAGAAGATGGGTTTGTTAGGATGCTCCCTGTGAGATCAGCTAAACAGTGATGCCCTTGGAATGCTTCAACAAAAAAGACTGCCTCAAATAAACATGGCTGTGTTTTGTTTGCAAGGTCGGGACAGGATTCAAAAGAACCAAAACAAAAGTGGGAAAACTGAATGAGGAAGAGCACAGAGCTGGAGATTCCATTCATGTTAAAGTTGGTCGTTTGAGTTCGCTTGGCAAAATAAGATTTTCCATTATGACACAATCAAGTATTTAATTTCACTCATCTGAAACAGGGATACCAGGGAATTTGGAGAGTTTGGTAAGACTTTACAACAAGGGTCCTTTTATTAACATTGATTAGTGCATTATTAAGCATTAATAAACTAGTAATTAACGTATTAGCAACTGCTCAACCATGTTATGTAATGCATTACTAAACAGACACACCCGGCCCTTTGTCTTAATCTTAATGCCACTTAATAGTTAACAATAACAGTCATGTTATTAAGTTTAATAATAACGTTAATAAAGGGACCATTATTGTAAAGTGTTACCGAGAGTTTATTCAGGAAGATAATATTTAGTTCCTCAAACCTTGCCTGAAGTTGTCAGAGAAATCGAGAAAATGAGTGGATGCCATAGTTACCTATTGCTTATTCACTCCAAATAAACAACCATAGTAAATCCTTATTGAGGGTTTGCTAACACATCCACTAACATGGTAATTAATGCAGATAAATACATGCAATGTGTATGTATTTATGCAAGTTTTAATGCTTGTTAATGCATTAAGGTTTAGAAATAGCTATTAGTTAACTGCTTGGTAATGCATTAAAGAATATGGTTAGTGACACTATGTGATGCATATAAACATTTAATACTTTATTTAATGTACTAACATCAATAAAGGGACCCCTTTTTGTAAAGTGTTACCATAAATATTAACTCTGGTAAAATAAATAATCAGAGATAATTAGGTTGGTTGTTGTTTATTCTTGTAAACCTGGCGACACAACACATACTCACTCCCAGTGCGTCAAAAACAAACGCTTGGTCAGCCACCCTCCACGTCAGACCCCAGACGCCAAAAGTTCCCTTTTTCGTTACTTATGTGTGAAAATGGGTTTTTCCCTTTTGTAACTGTAGATCCCAATGAAACATAAAACTGACGTGATTAGATATCCGCTGATGCGGCACCGAACCAGCTCCTTTAACCGCACCTAAACCTTAACGTTTCACTATTTAAAACCTTCCCCTCTCCCTCATCCTAACCTTAACCCTCTTGCTACCTAAAACGTTACTCTCACTGTGATCAAGCGTTTGTTTCCCATGCATTCTGACTCTGACAGTCAGAGTCTGACTGTGAATTTTCGTATTTGCCGCCCAAGGGGAACGTTAGAACATACCATCTGGTGAGGGGGAGGTTACAAATACCGTCTACTTTTAACCTCCACCGTGGTAGTTGAAACCTCCCCCTCGCGTTGGCTCAGTCCAAACTCGACCAATGACGAGGCGGCTCCCGCCGTTCACTTCATAGAGCCGGCTTTTACAGCGATCGACACATCACTAACGTGTTCGCTAGCAAGATGGTTAAGGTTAGGATAGGGGTGAGGGGAAGGTTAAATAACAAGAGGATAAGGTTAGGGTGAGGTACAATGAGCTTGTTTGGTGCCCTGGCTGCGGACATCCCATCGCGTCAGTGTAACGCTGCATTGAGATCTGCAGTCAAATAAGGGAAAAAAACCTTTTCGCACATACGTAACAAAAAAGGGCTCTTTTGGCATCAGGGGTCTGAGGCGGAGGGTGGCTGACCAAGCGTTTGTTTTTGACGCGCTGCGAGTGAGAATTTGTTGGGCGACAGGCCGCAGATCCACACCACATTCAGCCTTATTGATGCCTGTTTTCAAATGTTGACCAAATGTGAGTGTCATGGTCTGGGGTGAGTCCTCCTCTCAGTCTAACCTTCTCTGAGCTTCTCCTGCAGGTGGGTGTGTCAGGGAGTGATTCAGCTGCAGTCCATCTGCTCATCAGCTGGCCAGGGACATATAAGCTGCTGGGAGACATCTTCACCTCGCTGGATAATTAGCTCAACTTGGGTATCTACGTCTCCAAGCCCATTTCCGAGTATCTGTATCCGAGAGCTATACTGTCTAGTCTCAAGCCTAAATTTCTTAGTTGTTTGTTTGTTCCGGGCCTGCGTGATTTTACAACCTGCCTTCTCTCCAGATTTCCACCACCACCTTCATCACGTACCTGCAACCCATCCGGACTTGTTCCTCCGTCTCCCAGCCAGTCCCTGGTCGGCCATTTCTCCTTGACCACCCACCTTACCGGATCCTGTCCTCGCTCCCGTGCTCAGCTCCTCCAGTCCGCCAGCGACCTGAAACCCCAGTCTCCTGTTAACCGGCAAGTGTGCGTCGCTGTTTCCCTCACTCCTCCCGGATCACCCCAGACCAAGCTACACCCCCTTCTCATGCTCCCCAGGACCATGAACCATTCCTTCCGGAGTCCCAGCTGGATGTTCCTGCTGCGCTTTTTGTTTATCTTTTTAATAATAAACCTTAATTCTTATCATATCCCGCCTCAGTGCATGTCGTGGGTCAGACACCTTCCCCTCAACATGACATTGAGGAGATTGATGACTTTTTCATTTGAAGCAAAATCTGTATTTTTTTATTTGATGGATCAGAACTAAAAAATATGATGAAAGAGTTTAGAAATCATATTAAAAGCACAACAATCTGCACCAGAAAACACTTTCTAACACTGATCAGAGCATCAAAAGAGTCCAGTAGTCATGTGGCTGCAAACTGAGGAGGGTCAGAGCTTTTGATGGAAGGTGGCCCAGCACTCGGCACCATAGCAACCACCTGACAACGGTTGTGTAACAATCAATCAAATGTTCTCTATCCTGCTGTGAGTTTCAGCAGCATTGTCAAAGATGGGCGTCACACTTTTTTCTTTTGACCATAGAATCCTTCCTTCCCAGGTAAGAGGCTGAAGGTTCTTCCTCTACTTTCATTTAAGGCTAACTGCTAAAAGTGATGGGTTGTCATCATTGAAGCTGCATGGCCTTCCACGTGGCATAAAAGTGCATTTGTTCTATTTTATCATTATTCTGTTAATTCTCTGCACACACATTGTCCCCAGAATAAAGTTTTTACTGACAAGGTGAAACGTTTATGTTAGAAAACTGAGAGTCAGTCATCAGCTGCTGCTGCTGCTGCGACCAGATTGGCCACAGAAGAAACCAAGTATGTTTTCATAAAGACATTTGCTGGGGATTTTACTCGTCCCTCCCTCTCCCTTTATCTAATTACATAAATTGCATGCACGTGTCTGTGTAGGTCCTGCATGATTTGCATTTGGACTGTGCATGTTTCATGCTGTCAACAGGCCTCTGCATCTTTTTATTTACCAATTGTGCAAGTTTTTCTGTAAACTCCAGATGTCATGGCAACAGCATGACTGCAAGCCCACACAGTTGTCATCAATGATGAAGTAAATATGCTACACTGGACTGGGACACACACACACACACACACACACACACACACACACACACACACATACACACACACACACACACACATACACACACACACACATGCACGCACATACAGCTTGCCTTCTTTTAAATATGTCTGCATAATATTCACCCAGAGGTCATAATAGCATTACAAAGTTCAGTAAGGAGGTGACAGGAAATGAAGAAAAAGATGCATTCATTCTTTTATTTGTGTTGCATAAACGCGTGCAGACGCAGGTGACACAAGTCGATCACAGAGACAGAAATAGAGAAATGAGGGGTGAAATGAAAGCCTCAGAGATTCGTGGTTGCATTATTTAGAGTCAAACTCCCACCTGTATAAACCACAGACAGTCGTTTCCCAGCACCACCCGAAGAGCTTAACTTCCAGTAATTATTTGTAGAAGAAACGGATGTGAATAGTTTATTGTAAGCGATTTAAATATGTAGATGAGCTGCAGTCGTGTTGGTAAAAAAATATAACCATGATGGTCAAAACACACCTACAAACAGAACATTATATATATATATATATATATATATATATATATATATATATATATATATATATATATATATATATATAAATCCTAGAATGTCCTTACAGATTAACGTGGTTGTAAAATGTGTTTTTAACAAGTTGCCTTGGTTATTCTTAAGTATTTAGCATGATGAGGGTTAAATTTACAAAAAAAAAAACATTTCTGTTTAAACTAAGTTAAAAGTGTGGGAAACTTGTTTAATCAATGCATTTTCTTGCAAGCTGTTCTCAGGGCAAATAAGCCCAGAAGCACTTGGATCAGCAAGGACAAGTCTGCTGCAGCAGAGAGTGGCACAACACGGCAGGATTACGCCGGGGACACACCGGCCGCAGAAGCGCCGAGAAGCAAATCGCTCACGAAATTCGGCCGCTGCTCGCCGCTCCTCAGTTCAGATCAGACGCGCCCCAGTCGAGGCGCGCCTCGGCTCAGCTGTAGTTTTTCTTTTAAACACTTGGTGTCCTCCATTTCCTCTCTGCCTTTTCTCAGCTCTTTTCCTCTACGTTTGAGTGTTTGTACGCGTGTGTGTGTGCGTGCGTGCGTGCGTGCGTGGGTGTGTGTGTGTGTGTGTGTGTGTGTGTGTGTGTGTCTGTGTGTGTGTGTGTGTGTGTGTGTGTGTGTGTGTGTGTGAGAGAGAACCTATAGTATGAGCGCGGCTTGTCTGCAGCTCACCGCTCCCCCAGGGGATGGGTCAAATGCGGAGAATAAATTTCGCACACACACCTGTGTGTGTGACAACTAATGGGACTTTAACTTTAACTTTTATGAGTTGTTTCTGCCAGTTGAATCTCTTGGAACCCGCTCCAATTCTGCAGCTGTATCCTAGCAGTTTTTTTCCGACATGGGTACGTAAATAAGCATGTTTTTCGGGGGTCGTACAGCTCCTTGTGTTTCTCAACTTCCATAATTAATTTAAAGTCATCCATCTTAACTACTTGCCTCAGACTTTCTGCCTCTCTGTCCTGTTTGCTCCGGTGAAAAGACACCCAAAACCACACCCCCTTCACGTGGTCACACACGCACACAAGTTCGATGTGTGTGTATGTGTGTGAGTGTTCGTGTGGTTTTTCTGCAGTGTCTGATTACGAACACATTTGACTATTGCGGAATTTTATTTTGAAATGCTTTATTTTGTTAACTTTACCGGCCTGCCTCTTATGTCTAGGTTTGACTTCCTGCCAGAATTGACGCGATTCACCCGCAGCTCGCGAAAAAAATAGAGCCGACGCAGAAATGATCGCTGCACGGTGCGGGCCGGAGCGCCGGCGAGGCGATTCGCGGCGCTTCAGCGGCCCATGTGGTCTATAGAATAGCTTAACAAGGGCACCGAATGAAGGCGGTCCCATTTTCGCTGCGCTTCCGCAGCCGGTGTGGCCCCTGCGTTAGGAGTCTTATTTCCTGGTTTTTAGACATCTCGCCTTGGATTGGATAACAACAAAGTGACTCTACCCCTGACTTACAATGGTGATGTTTTATCTCCATAAATAACTCAAGCCTGGAAGAGTTTTTCTATGTGGTGGAGTTGCTAATGCTAACGGTTAGCTTCTACTTGCCGAGACCTTGTCTGCTGTTTCCTGGGTGTTTAAACAACAACAGCCGCACCCGTCATGAGTGAAGATGGGTGAGTCCATGAGTGTGACGTGGATCTGCCAAATCCTAGAGTTTCATCATCTAACAGAAGCTAATGGAGATGGGTGAAGGAGACAGTTTTTATGTTCAGCCTGCATGAAAAACTCAGAGTGACTCATTGTAATCACAAATCTTCAATAAAAAATAGTTTTCAGAGTTCCACACCTTTAAACTTTCTAAATGTCAAACTACAAGCTGAAAAGAAAGAAAGCAACCTCAATATAAAAATCACGAGGTGCTTCAAAAGAAAAAAAAAAGATTTAAAATAAAAAATATATATGTATATATACAAAAATTACAAAAAAATTATTGTGGTTAAAAAATGCAAGGAATGGGAGAGGGAAAAGGAATATGAAAGAGGGAACTCAGTGTATCCCGGGAAATGAGGAATAAGAACAGAGTAAGGAGATGGTGGTGATGAAGGTCACACCAAAGCAGACTGAACAGGTGAGTTTTCAGCTGCTTTTTAAAGGAGACCACTGAGTCCACTGATCTCAGGTACAGGGGGAGAGAGGTCCAGAGTCTGGGGGCCACAGCAGCAGATGACCTGTGACACTGCTGAAGATCTGACAAGATCTGAGAAGATCACCAATGTAAGATGGTGCTTGTCCATGTAAGGACCTAAAGATCAGAACCAGGATCTTGAAATGAACCCTGAAGTTGACTGGCAGCCAGTGAAGCTGGACGAGAAGCGGGGTGATGTGGGTGTGTTTGGAGGACTTGGTCAGAAGCCGAGCACAGGCATTCTGAACCACCTGTAGACGGTTCAGGGAGGTTCTGCTCAGACACGTGAAAAGAGAGTTGCAGTAGTCTAAGCGTGAGGAGATGAAGGTGTGGATAACAGTCTCAAGTTCAGAGTGAGACAGAATGGGACTCAGCTTAACAATGTTCCTGAGATGGAAGAAGGAAGAGCGAACAAGAGAACTGACATGAGAATCCAGGGCGGGAGCTGGGTCAAAGGTCACACCAAGATTCCTGACAGAAGGTTTGGTGTGGGAAGCAAGCTGACCAAGAGAGTCTCTGACTTTGGGAACCAGCTTGTCTGGGGCACAGATGAGGATGCAGTGGTTGCAAAATAAGAGTTTTCAGGCTTCTTCTAGGATAACCTACAAACAATAAAAAGTAATATCATGCTGGAAAATGAAATCAATACCTCCCAGGATTTTTTCCCTTTTGAAATCTATTAGAAAGTAATAATGATAATAACTGAGTCCTCTCCCACTAAGGCTCCGTCTCTCTCAGCCAAAGTGATGGCAAGTAGAGAACTAATTCTACCACGAGTGTTTCTCATTTTCAATCTTTATACCTGTGTTTTTTGATTTGTGTTTCGTTTGTTTCTTCCCACTCGGAGCATTCTGGGAACACGTTTATTGGTTCTATTTGGAATTGATGCGACTCGGGCCTGTAGCTCCATCAATATTCCGCTGTGTGGGAAGTAGGTGGCGGTGTCCGAAGATGAACGTGGTTATGAAATCGTGGCTGAGTGGGTTACGCAAACACACAATAGATGGAGGATAACTGGAAATGCACAGCTAAGCTTTCCGAATGAAACTGGAGCAGAGCATTATGCTGCAGTTCTCTCGCTGTAATCACTTGAGGTTAATCACGCCTGTTTGTTTGTTTTTTTCACAATCTGAGTCAGCTGAGTTTGAAGCAGAAAGATCACATGTTGCTGCTGCAGATGGAGCCATCAGATACAGACTACAGGACTCCATCTGGATGAGGCTCGTCAACCACAAGCAACTCTCAGGAACTTCTTGACCTTTTCTTCAAGTATGAACATAAACTGAAAGCTGATGTGACGTCCAAATTCAGGCAGGGATCTATGATTATTATGCCATAGAATTTAGAAGACATTAAATTCTTTGAATTAACATTTTTTATTCCGTGGGCGTTTTAAATTTATCTACTGCATGTAATTCCATTTTTGGTTCTTTATTAAAATACAGAAAAGGTTTCTCTTTACCTTGCTGAAAGTTTCGTTTGCGGCTGCCGCTGCTACATTCGGGAGGGACTCGGAGTAGAACCGCTGCTCCTCCGGATCGAAAGGAGTCAGTTGAGGTGGTTTGGGCATCTGGTCAGGACGCCTCTTGGACGCCTCCCTGGGGAGGTGTTTCGGGCATGTCCTGCTGGCAGGAGGCCCCCGGGTCGACCCAGGACACGTTGGAGAGGTTACATCTCCAATCTGGTCCGGGAACGCCTTGGGGTCCTGCTGGAGGAACTGGTGGAGGTGGCCGGGGAGAGGACGGTCTGGAGCTCCCTAGTTGGGATGCTGCCCCCGCGATCCGGACCCGGATAAGCGGAGGAAGACGATGACGACGACGGCTGCAAACATCCTCAGAGCTGATGCTGATGGTGGCGTCACTTCCTACTCCGTTTATTACTCAAAGATGTTAAAAGAAAAATACAGACAACAAGGAACAAAGGACTTCCACCATTTGGAACGATTACATCAGAAACACGCACGTCTAAGGAACCACCTTCACTTCAATTTAACCCTTTGATGCATGAATTATGAAATCTTCAACCATGATTTTTTTAAACAATTTTTTCATTTGTCTTCAGGTGTGAATGAAACAAATTTCAACAAATATTTTTTGTAAAATGCTATCATTTACAAATAATTTATTACATGTGTACCTCAGTGGGCAGCGTGCATTCTGAGCATGAAATATGTTGGCTTGGCTTACTGAAGTCCAAATGGAGGGGCTCAAATGCAATAAAGTCTTCAACAGCTGTGCTTAATTGCAAAAACAAATAAATAACAATTTTGAGTACCTGTCCACTGTAGTGACCATTAAGCACCAAAGGGTTAAGATGCCGGGACGAAAGCATCACACCAACAAGCCAACAGCTGAAAACACTGATCCGGATCAAGACAGCACAGAACATAATGGAAAGAACACAAAAAGCACTACTCAAAGAAAAGATAAGAAATGTCGCAACCAAACAGAAGCAAGTGGAAAACGAACTGGAAAGAAAACACCTGGACTTGAAAAGGAATTACAAACTTCATGAAAAAAACGGAGGAACTAATTAAAGGACACATGATGGAACAACAGGAAAAAGAGTTCATAAAAGTAAAAGAAAGACACATAAAGAAGTTAAACAAACTCATCAACAAGAAAAAGAGAAAAGAGAAACAAGATAACACCACACAAAGCTCATGGGTATGTAACCTTTCACAATACGAACTAACAGAAGGAGAAGAAAGCACATTAGAAAAAGGTTTAAACTTTGCCGTAACACCAAAAGAAATACCATATGATGAATTTATTGTAGCGACAGAACTAGCATGTCATCAGATCACAGATGAGGGAAAGAAAGCAGAGCTTAGAAATAACGTAGTTGGGAAATTAAAGAACAGCAAAATTCAACACAGCAGTATTACAAAAGAAGAACAATCAGCCATGACAGCTTTATCCAAAAATGAACAGATAATTATTCTACCGGCAGACAAAGGAAGAACCACAGTAGTTATGGACAGAGAAAAATATAAACAACAGATGAAACAGATACTAGAGGACAAAAATACATACAAAATACTTAAAAAAGACCCAACAGAAAACATCAAGAAATACATGAAAAAATTACTGAAACCACTACAAGAAAAAGGCAAAATAACAGAAAAAATGTACAAACACTGGATTCCTACAGCAAACATAATACCAAGAATCGATGGAACTCCAAAAATACACAAACAAAACACCCCACTTAGACCAATAGTAGACAGCATAGGTACACCAACATACAACATGGCAAAAGAAATCAGCAAAATCATCAGTCCGTTGCTAGGTAACACAGATCAACACTGCAAAAATAGTATAGAACTGGCAAAAGAACTAAAGGAGATTACAATAGAAGACAACAACATACTCATCTCACATGACGTCACATCCCTGTTCACAAAAACACCAACCCAAAAAACCATAGACATAGTAGTTAACAGAATCAGACAAGACAAGACTTTACACAAAAGAACAATTCTTACAGCAGATGACATAGCACAACTGATAGGACTGGTAGCTAACTCCACTTACTTCACATACGACAACACTATATACAAACAACTGGAAGGCTTCGCCATGGGTAATCCGTTATCAGCCACCCTGCGCGAGTTTTTATGGAAGACCTGGAACAAAAAGCCATAGCCACTGCCCCCCCAAACTGCAAAATAAAACTATGGAAACGCTACGTAGACGACATACTGGAAATCATACCAAAAGGTCAAACAGAAACACTAACACAACACTTGAATAACATTGACGACACGGGCAACATAAAGTTCACTTATGAGTCAGAAACAGAAGGCAGCATAGCATTTATAGACATGAACATCACCAGGCAGACCGACGGGACCCTAAACATAAACACATATAGGAAACCAACACACAGAGACCAAAATTTATTATGGACATCAGAACACCCCACCATACACAAAATGTCAGTAATCAGAACATTATATCACCGAGCAAACATGGTAACAGAAGAAAGAGACTGTAAACAAGAGGACAAACACACACAGCACACTTTAAAGACCTGCGGATACCCGACATGGGCAATAAACAAAGAAGAACAACAAACAACAACAGAAAGAAAAGAACAACCAAAGCAAAGAACCAGAAACCCAGAAAGACAAGAACCAAAACCAGTAATGACCCTACCATACATCAGAGGCATAACAGAAAAAATACGACAAAATATGAAAAAACACAACATAAACACACCAACAAAACCATACACAACAGTTAGAAACAGACTAATGCACCCAAAAGACAAGATATCAGCTGGACTTAAATGAGGAGTCGTTTATGAAATCCCATGCAAACTCTGCAATAAAACATACATAGGAGAAACCGGACGCCAACTCAACACACGAACAATAGAACATAGAAAGGAGTGCGAGAAAGAAACAAGTCGAAAACACACAAGAGCAGCAAAAGAAGAAGCAGAAAGTACAATAAAGAAGTCAGCCGTAACAGATCACTGCACAAGAGACAACCATATAATGGACTGGGACAACACAAGGATCATAAACACCGAACAACAGAAATACAAAAGATGGATAAAAGAAGCCATAGAGATAAGGAGACGTGGATGTGGGACCATGAACAGAAATGATGGGGTTTACACATTGGATCGCGCCTGGTACAGAATCATCAGAGAGGGGAGAGCGGGCAGCAGAGGGCGACAACGTCCTCTGCTGCCCGCGGGTAAACGTGGCAGGAAGTGATGCCACCATCAGCGTCAGCTCTGAGGAAGTTCGCAGCCGCAAACGAAACTGTCAGCAAGGTAAAGAGAAACCTTTTCTGTGTTTTAAAAAAGAACCAAAAATGGATTTAGAAGTACTCAGCAAGAACGTACCAAAGATACTGAATCTAACTCTTTACGTTTCCTAATGAAATTCCTTTTCCATCTAGCATGGCCTGTTATGGGAGAAGAAACAGGTCAGTGTTGCTTCACTCAAAAGCTGAATGAACAGATCTCTGCGAGACTTTAATATTAGAAGTCACTGTTCCATGAACCATTATCTATTATGAAAAGGCTGTAGTACAGAAGGCTGCTGTGGCCAGTGAAGCTGCACGTTGGCATCTATCGTTCCAGCTCCCTGTGTGCCGTTACATGATTGCAGCAACAGAAAGTGGCGTTTTATCAGTCTCTGCACTTTTTGTTTTGTTTTTGCACTTTATATTCTTCTTATCGTGTTACTCCACATGCATGCATGCACATTCACCTTTAAGTTGCAAGAACAGAGTGTCTGGACTCTGCTTGTAGTGGATGTGGGCAGTTTTTAATCAAATGTCTTGAGTGACAAGTTTAGCTTGGACATGTTTGAGTGAAGCTTCTGTCTACTGATTCATCCATCTGATCTGTGAAGAACCTGCCTGTTACCGGATTGTTTCTTTTCCCTTTCTTTGCATGTGTGGGGGTCTGCTCCATTTCCACACTCTTAGACTTAAGGAGATGATTTAGATTGGACAAATGTGCTACTTGTTGGTGTTGGAACATGTTTTTGCTTTCTTAAAACAACTCCAAAAAAATCAAAAGTAAAGATGGAAATAACAATAAATCAATATACCATATTTTAGCGTAGAGTTTTGTGTTTTTGCAGCAGAAGTTAGTTGAGGAGCCAACCACTGCAGCACTTTTGGACTGGATTTCAAAATAATTTAACAAACGTGAACTGTCACTGTAAGATTTTCGAGGAGTATCAAGGGCACAATGTGTCTTCAAATCATGTGTCCAAAAGTTTTATATCTCAGTTCAGTAGAAGTAGCTAGAACGCTCAGGTCTTTATTTTTGGAAAGAAAGAACCTCAGTAAAGTTTAGGTAATTTTTCTCGTAGGATTGTTAAGATTTATTTATTTTTTTTACTAAATGAGCACCAGTTGAATTTAAGTAATTAAACTCACTCATAGGTAGCGATGGGTACTGAATTCGGTACTTTTTAAGGTACCGACTGAATTCCATAGTACCGACTGAGCACCGATTCACGTTATTTGAAACGGTGCCTCGTTTCGGTACCCGTCCTTTGTAACGAGAACTTGCCTAGACAGCTGCGCATGCGCAAGAGCGTTATGTCGTCGGTCGCTGCGAGCCAGTTGTAAACAGAGCAGCATGGTAGAAAGAATGCACTCTAAAGCTTGGGTCCACTTCACTAAATGTGATGGGGAACTGGGTGATGATGAAACCAGCGACAGCGATCTAAGTGAGACATCCTCATCTTAATCTGCTTCGGTAGGTGAATAACATTTTTAAGATAACGTTTGCTTGATATGTTAGCTTCCGTTTCGCTAATGGTGCGTTCGCTTTCTCCTCGGAATTCAGAATATCCGACTAGAAGAACATGAACACGCTCTAAAGTTTGGCTTTACTTTACTAAATGCGACGGGTGATTGGGTGAAGATGGAACCAGTGACAACGATCTAAGTGTGAGGCATCATCGTTTTAATCTGCTCCAGCAGCTAAATAAACTGTTTAACATAACGTTAGCTTGATAAATTAGCTTCCATTGCCACCGTTGTTATCATCTAATGGTGTGTTCGCTTTCTCCTCTGAAATTCTAACTTCCCAGTAGGAAAAATCAAAGAAAAAGGACGGCAAAAGGAATGAAGGTACACAGTAAATTTAGTTCACAGTACAGATGTTTGCTTCAGTTTAATTATCAGCTTATAAAACTACAAGGACGATGTTAAAATACAAACAGTTGTATGTTATTTATCGTGATATTTATCAAATATGGTTATATATTGAGAAAAATATATATTTAATCTTTAAAGAGACTTAAAATATTAAACACTCAAAAGTATCTAAAATTGGTACCGTTAAGTACCGGTATCGATTCCTAGATACCGGGAATTAGTACCGAATCGATTCAAATGTCAAAGGTACCCATCCCTACTCATAGGACATCTTCCTTCAGCAGCCTCAAACAACAAACACTCCTCTGCATTAAAAAAGCATATTAGCAATTTAATTATATTAAACTAAATTAGTTGAATATTCACCAAAATAGTCACTTGAAAATGGAGAATGGCATTTAAAAACTTCAAATGGTTTATTTTTTTAAAGGTTTGTCACAAACTGAATATAAATGAGCCACATTTGTTTGTTTTGCACACAAATCAACTTTTACTTCTGTTTTTATTAGAGTTCAACATAAACATTGCAGCACTTGGGGCATTTCATCACAATCATTTATTTTCTCTCCCTCCTTCATGCTATTCAGCATCCTTCAGGCACTTCATCTGCAGTTTATGGTCGGAGTAGAAATTCGTGGCAAGGGTCATTCCTTCCTCCAGCAGGGCGTGATGTAAAAATGTCCCCACGAATGCAAAAAGGACTTGTATTTACCTGAAACAAGATGAATAGCACAGCAAGGCTTTTATAGAAATATTACTTCCATAAATCTTCCAGTACCTGAGCGGCTCAGGATATAGATTTATGTTCCTTCGTAGAAGCTTGCTGACTGACTAAAAAAACACACTCAAAGCAGTAAAGAAATGCATCTGGAATCATGAAGATAAACAGTAAATCACTGCTTATGTCTAGATTGTTTGAACTAAACTACTCATCATCCAATCCTGCACAGAGTTTTGCTCGTGGATAATAACTAAGAAGGAAAGCTAACTAGGGAAGATCCCAAAGAAATTTGTGAGAGGAAAAGTTGGTTTTGTGTTGTCATTTTCTGGAAGATCAGGTTGTGTGTATTTTATATTTAAGACCAAATTCTTTCCATGACTTTAGTGGCCTGTTTAAAGATATAATATGCAAGTTTTTCATATTTATAAGTCATTTGCTTCAACTGCATGTGCTAAAATTACTCTTTACAAGGTTAATGAAATGTCTCTCAGACCCTACCATCCTCTGTGACCAGAATACAGCGCTTGCAACTTTAGAGTATCGGGCCATTCCCTGTTGAACTTGGTAAAGTGAAGCTGACATACCTGGCACTGGAGTCTGCTTCCAGTTTCCGTTTTCTGCGTGTTTTAGATGATGAACACAGCTGATTTGTTTGATTTAGCCATGAATCGCTCCTTTAGAGACTAATGAAGGCTGAGGAGAAATTTCAGCAGTTAGATTAAGGTGGTAAAAGGACAAAAGCAAAGCGAGGAGATACGTTTAGCAACAATGAGTTAATAACGGGCTCTAGGGGGTGCTAAAAGCGATCCAAAGCATAGTTACCCATTAAAACCCAAAGAGCTCTAGTCAAAAGCCTGACTGGGAAAGAAAAATACCCAATAGTTTTGTGTTTATAATTTTAGTTTTAATCTGATTTGACTTTTTTTTAGAGGATTTTCATTCAATGTTTCATTCATAACCTATTTGTTGCATGTAAAAGGTGGCCTTTTATTGTGGGCAGTCTGAGGCACACCTGTACATTATTCATGCTGTCTAATCGGCCCCTTGATATGTCACACCTGTGAGGTAGGATGGATTATCTTGGTAAAGGAAAAGTGCTCACTAACACACATGTGGACAGATTTCTGAACAGTATTTGAGAGTCATGGGTGTTTTGTACATGTAGACAAGTTTTCAGATGTTTGAGTTCGGGGGGCAAAAACAAAACTTGTGTTTATATTTTTGTTCAGTGTATGTGATTCAGGTCTGATGGATGGAGCTAGCAGAGAAAATCTCGACTCTTTCCTTTATTCCCACCGGCATGTACCCATTAGAACAAAAAACATCCTGTTGTCAGATCTAGAGATCATAACACACCCACCAAAAAATAAGCATCACAATCACCATGGCAACATGTTTCTGATCACGAAACAAAAACAAAGCAGTGATTTCCGATTAGCATGTTGTTTCTTCGTCAGTCAGATTAAAGGAAATCAGGGTAAATGCTTTGTTTGTGTTGACGTGTAGCCGATCTTTCTGAATCTACCCCATACCACCTAATCTGGGGGGAGTAGATGTTGTCTCCATGTTCAGGGAAAACCTCTAAAAGGGTTTAGTACTTAGATTCTAAACTGTGGCTCTGAGGTTTTCCATTATTGTTATTGTTAATAATAATGGTTCACATGTAGTTCACTAATGTCTGTGATGCTTAGGTGGTGGGCAGACACTGTAATCCTGGACTGGACTTTGGGGATTATGGTGGGATTGTCTGGCCGGCACAGTGGGAGCAGACTGAGGCTTTTTTTTTCTCACACAAAGTAGCACTAAAAGGGTGGGGGTGGGGTGGGGGTGGGGGTGTATTATTGATCTGTAAAGGGTTTGTTCTGTTTGAGGTGTAGATTTATGTTTATGCTGAGTTCAAGGCTACAAATGAACCCCAGAGGCATCAACACTCTAAATCAGGTCAACCTGGATTTGAGTAAACATTTCAGCAGTTTTCTGGCTGAAACTCAATGGGTTAATGATAATGACAGACTGTACCTGTGACACCTCAGCTGCACACCTGGCCAGCCTTTCACAGTGCTCCTATCATTGAGGTCATATTGATATTAAATCCAATTTAGCGTTTTGAGCTCATGTTTCAGACCAAAGGCATAGTTTTCTGTTGTGGTGACAAAATGTAGGGATTTTATGGAATTTGGGTGCAGATTAGCCAGGGAAGCCAAACCAGCAGCTTCAATCCTGAAACATCATAAAAACCTTAACTCTGGTGGGAGAGACGCACTGTCACTGCACAACAAATAATCCCAGAGTGTTTACACCTTCACATTTATGTCAAGTGGCATGGTGCAAGCCTTTGCTATCTCCCTCTTCAGCAGCTGTGGTGACTTCTGGGGTAAGAGCCTCTCAGTGCCTCAGGCAGCAGAAGCTGCCTTTTAAAGTAAAGCAGCTCATCAAAATGAATGACAACTGTTGGTGAGTGTCCTTGAGGAAGGGCAGGCTTACAAATACGCTACCAACCAGTTTCTTCTGTAGAGTCAAGACTGAACTTGAATGGAAATTGGACAATTTACTTTGTCCTGTTGAGCTTTTAGTGTTGTTAAAAGACTTCTTTACTTATATCCAGAGAAGAAACACAATAAATGTAAACTTAAAGCCTTGCATGTATGAAGTTCTGTTCATACCTGCTTTTTAAAGCACATGTGATTGTATTATAACCTAAAGCGTGGTTGGTAGCACTGTTGCCTGGCAGCAAGAAGGTTGCAGGTTCAATATCCAGCCATGTTTTTGTTGTTGTTTTAATGCAGAGATGACCCATTCTCCTCATGCATGTGTGAGTCTCTGATTTTCTCTCAAGGACCAATTCAATGCATGCTAGGTTCATTGGTGGCTTTAATCACTAGGTGAGTGTCTTTGTCGTTTGTCTCTATGTGAGACCCTGTGATGGACAGGTGTCCTGTCCAGGATGCACCTCCTTGATCTGACTCAGAAAAAGCCATTTAGATTAATAAATGAATGAAAATCCACAATCTCTATACACAAAATCTGACAACTCTAAATGAATGAGTCCATCCACCCATTTTCCTGTGCTTATCCAAGACCGTGTTGCTGAAACCAAACATCCCAGATAAAACTCTGATCCCTCTCTAGCAACCCTTTCCAGCATATCCTGGGGATTCCCGAAATATTCCCAAGCCAGAAAGAACATGAACATACTGGTTGTCAAGTGCACCAGGCTGAAGACCAAAGGTGACAGATCATTTGCTGCTGTAGCCCCCAGACTCTGGACCTCTCTCCCCCTGAGCCTGAGATCAGTGGACTCAGTGGTGTCCTTTAAAAAGCAGCTAAAAACTCACCTGATCCTGTGATCACCTTTTCTTTTTCATTTTTCTTCTTCCTTCACATTGTTAATCTATTTTCCCCCCATCTTTTATTATATTTATTTATATTTTAATTGTTTGCCCTGGACTAGGAGATTGGGTTCAAATCGTGGCTGGGTCATACCAAAGCCTTTAAAAATGGGACCTAATGGCCCCTCACTTGACACCCAGCTTTAAGGGGTTGGATTGGGGGGGTAAAACCACCAAATTGTTCATGAGAGCAGCCACAGCTGCAGCTTACTGCTCCCCAAGAGGATGGGTCAAAAGTGGAGATGTAATTTTACCACTGTGTGATAATGACTATAAGACTTTCATTTCATGCTATTTTTTAAACTTTGGGGTCACCTTGCTAGGATGAGCCCACCTACTAGAGTCATGTTGTATTTCAAAACCAGCAGAATCTTGTAGAAGGAGTAGAGCTGAGTATTGGAAAGGGGCCACATCACCTGAGGCAAAGACCTGGAATATAATTGCTGCTTAATGACACATGTGCATGTTTAAAATAGCTGTTTGAAGCGTTGTTTGTACACGTTCTCCAAATTTAGCGCAGCACGTCTGAACCAAGCCCCCACAATGCCGGTGAAAAATTGAGTCCAACGCGGAAGTGAGAAAAATTGCAGTCCCACCCTCATCCACTGGGGGCTAGTGTCAGAAGCGAGCAAATCCTCATTGACTCCCATGTTAAAAATACCAATTTCACAGCAGAAATAAACATGTTTACAGCCTGGTACCAAAACATGTTTTTTGTTTAAATTATCTAGTTTACATTCATGACAACTCTGAGGGGGGTGAATTTTTTCTCACTCTTTTGTTTAAGTTAAAAGCCTACAATTCTGTATAATTAATGAGCATCAGACCCACGTGACCACAGAGCTAGCTCCGTGGAAAGGCCTCAGTAGAGCCTCGGTCTGGCCTGGAAACTGTTCTGGGATTTTGAGTCTCTGTGTGTGTGTATTCGTTTTTGGATGTTTTTTGTGCAATTGTTGGACAAAATGACTTGCTGTGGCATTAATTGCACTAATAGAGCGCCCAAGGAGTCTCCACTTCATTTTTTTCAGTAAGTAAAACTATATTTATGTATTTTGTCACTGCCGAGCTGAGCTTAGATTTTAACATGTACTGTTTAACCATGAAATGTAAATGTAATAGGGTAAAACCCAGTGCATTTAACATAATGGTATACTTGAGAAAATGGGTTGAAATATAACATGTTGGTGGAGCTGGGTTCCCACTATCGGCTTGTGGAGCTCTCGGGAGACCGATGTTTTCCACCCGGTTCTCCCCTCCCCGCAGCGCGGTGCATCTCTGTCTGATCGCGGCTTCTGTGTGCTGCGCGGTTCTGCTGGCTTGTGGAGCTCTGGGATGGAAACCTTTCCACCCGGTTCTCCCCAGCGGCAGCTCTGCGCATCTCAGATCGCAGCGGCGCTTGTCTACTGTGCGGCTGCCCGCTTGTGGAGCTCTTGGAGACCTCTGTGTTCCACCTGGTTTTACCCAGCAGTCAGCCCGGCGTATCTCTGACTCAGAAGTTCTGGTGTTGTGCACAGTTAACTCCGGTTGTAGCTAGGTTGCTACCTCCGTTAGCTTAGCTCCCACCTCCGCATTAGCTTTGGGTTAGCTTCAGGTTAGCCTGTAGCTAGTTCGACCGGGTGTCGTCAGTTGATCCCAGCCTTACAGCACCACCCTCAGCTCCACCTCTCTTCCCTTTTGTGGTCTGGGCTTGACGGAACCTGTGACACGGTCAAAATGGCGGTGGTGGCCACCTCCCATTTATCTTCAAAAATGTGTTATTGGAGCCTGTGGAAACCCATTGTCCAATATTTATATGTCGACGGTCTGAACACTGCACAATACGAGAAACCAGTGGGTGGAGTTGACAAAACGAGTAAGATACATTCACCATGATGACTCCGTCTCTGGTGTAGAGATTGATCTCTTTTATTGACGCCATGTTTGTTTTGGATGTACCCCACAAATCCGGCTCTCTGTCCAGTCTGAGTAGTCTAGTGTGCCCCAGTGGAACACTCCACTACTACAATGCAGTTCAGTACCATGGACCAGCAATCATGTGAACAAAGATCTAACCTGCTGCCTGCGCCAACGCGAGGTTAAAAAGCAAGTGTATCCCTGCCCAAAAGCTCACTTCCAACCTGAAGGGAGTAATCCACCCTATTCCAAATGAGAACTTCAGATTAGCAGGATCTAAGGAGCCACTTCACATATGGCTTTAAACCATCCCAGCACACACTGGGAGGTATCTATGTGAAGTCACCCACAGAACAATGTTGACTGCAAAAGGCAAAGGCAAGACCTCAAGGCTCCTATGCCAGACATCCTCCTCTCCATGACGGCACCTTATTTTCATCCCTTAAATGTAAATTAAAAGCTGATAAAACTGGAATTTCTTTGTAAAACACAAGCATCAGTAAAACATCTAACATATTTAGGTCACTTACAATGTTCTTCTCTGGTGGAAAGTTATCTACAACAGAATTTGGGCTGTGTTTGTCGCTGGATCGTCACGCCGTCGCTGTGATATCCTCTGAGTCAAGAACACCCCTTTACTCTGCAGCATCAGCAAACCCTGTCATGCATGTGGTTGTGTTTTTCCATCCTGCCAGTGCTGATGTGCACATCTGTGTGTGTGTGTGTGTGTGTGTGTGTGTGTGTGTGTGTGTGTGTGTGTGTGTGTGTGTGTGTGTGTGTGTGTGTGTGTGTGTTAGTTATTAGAAGAGGGTTTGCACATGTTGCAAACCTGCACAAACCTCTTTCGTCTTCCCCACATCACACGGCCCACCTCCCCTTTTTCTTTCTGTTCCACTTCACATCTTGTTGTTTTCTAGAGAAGATGCAGCTCGGTTCTGTGGGAAGTGTGACCTCCAGGGGAGTAAAGAGCTGTGTGCGCAGAAATTTCTCAGTTCTCAAGTCGCTTTGAATGGTAATTACACACATGCACTAGGAAGGATGAAAAGGAGGTTGGACACCCACAGAGGATGCACAAAGGTTAGACACCGAAAAACAAAATTACAGTCCTTGTAAACATTCTGTTCTCCTCTGCCGACCTCACATCTAGCAACTGTGTGCGTCACAGCTAGTGTAAAACAAACCCTTGTTATCCCCGATACCTGTGACTCAAATCCTTCCAGTAAGCCCAGTTAAAGCCTTGGAAACACTGGTTTTGCTTTGGCATGCCTCAGCCTGCCAGACACAAAAACAACAACCTCCGTAGAGGAGGAAAAAAAAACAGACAAAGGAGTCAAAGAAACATTCAGAAGCAGCTCTAAATTTGTGGGTTTTGTCACTTTTGTTTATTTTTTATCAAATACACAAAATTTCTACTTTTAAACTTTTTTTATGTCGACAACTTGAGAGTCCAAGTTGAAACAACATGATGAACAGCCTTTAAAAAAAGTTGTATAACTGAAAGTTACAAGCTGCACCATTACTAGAAGGATTTGTAGGACATTAAAATGAAAAATCTGTCTAAAAGTGTGCTTAGTCTCTTTGCTCTCGCTCCCAGTTGGAAACATGAGCTGAAATCTCATCTCTGTGTAGTTTTCATTTTTCTTTCTCCACAGAGAAACTTTCTCACAGTTTTGTTTTACGTCTCTCCCACTGTGTTGTGTTTTTCTCCCCCCATGAGCTTTCTCAACGTGTGGCTCGTGTGATTGGTTGGAGGAGACGGAAAGTCGACCAATGAGAGGGCAGTTACCAGGCAGCCTGAGCCATGTTTGGAGGCGGCTGGAAGTTCCTACAGCTGTTCTATTGAAAAGCAGCAGGAGTTAATAACAAGGGCCCCTCACCATGCGCGCGCGCGCACACACACACACACACACACACACACACACACACACACACACACACACACACACACACACACACACACACAAGCAGACTTGAAAAAAAGTTACAGCTTTTTTAAACACATGTACATTCTCATCTTTATTGATATATAATTGTTTTTTTTTTACTTCCATCTTAATCTGTTCTGAAATTCAAATTTAAAAATACTTTATCATGACCAGATGGAGATTAAATTCTCGTTTTAACTCATTATTCAAGGTTTTTCCAAAGTTTCAACAACAACAAGTGACAAAAAGGCAAACAGCTTTTTTTATTTGCACATTTCATTCACAGAAGCAACTGAATAACATAAAAGATTAAAGTCAACAAAAACAGCAGATTTTAAAATCAAATTTAAAATACACAAATGTTTTCCATTTTGATGTAAAAGTTACTAGAGTTGAGGCACATTTGAGGTCGTGAGGAAGCTGATTCATCCGTGTGCAGCATGGTAGCTAAAAGCAGCAAAAAGCATTCACCTTCAGCGTTGTATACAGAACCTTGTAGCATGAAAGTTTGTCCTTTTGCATTTCTAGAAGTAGGAATTACTAACATTAAAGTGACAAAAGTACCAAGATTTGTTACTTTTTAATTCTTATCATGATGTTAACGGCCCTATAAATTGTTGTTTTTCTGGAGTTGATCTTTAGTTTCCTAGAAAATAAAATAAATTAAACAGAACCTGCATTACCTCTAATTTCATAATAAGGGCATGAGAGGTGGTTGATAAAAAACACAGTTCAGGGAATCTAAAAGCTGCTGGTTTCCTAAAACAAAACATGATTCCCACTTAGTTTAGCTGAATCAACGCTGGGCATGTTTTAAAATTCGGTGACCAGTCAGTGATCTGATCTGACTTACCCGCAGCCTCATTGTTTAGGGCGACAGATTGCCTAAAATCGATGGAAAAATGCTAACTGAGCCCAGTGACCCACATCAACTAGTCTCCCCATCTGTCCCTGTGTCCTGTTTTAACAATACAGCGCCTACATACATCCTGTCCCTTTTGTCCACCCAGACACTTGTTGCCTGTGTATACAGTAAAACCCTGCACCCATGCTGCTGTGTTTAAGACAAAAGTCGTGGGCTGAAGTTTGCAGCACTCACACATCACGGAGAACAGGAGTAGTTAGAGTGTTTTTTGTGCAAAAAGGTGTGCTAAAACTGCATAAAGACAGTTTCTTTTTATCATTTTTGCATCAACTTTAAAGCTAACCATCAACGTAATTTTCACTTTAGAAGCGGAGGGGACACGGGGAGTTTGTATCTTTACAGTATGTTCTAATGGGAAACAGGCTTCAACACAAACGGTTGTTTTCTGCTTGGTCCTAGAGCTCAACCAGTGTCAAGTTAATATAGCGTAATATTGTCTTTGGATGGTAAAAAGTGCAGGGGTCAAAACTTGACTTTGGAAAAGGTGGGGGGGGGACATGTCCCCCCCTTTCCCCCCAAAAAATTACGTCCATGAAGCTAACAGATTTGTCATCTCTTTGGCAAATGGTAAACGGTCTGTATTTGATATAGCGCCTTCTAGAGTCCTGGAACCCCCAAGGTGCTTTACAACACAATCAGTCCTTCACCCATTCACACACACATTCACACGCTGGTGGGGATGAGCTACGATGTAGCCACAGCTGCCCTGGGGCGCACCAACAGAGGCGAGGCTGCCGAGCACAGGCGCCACCGGTCCCTCTGACCACCACCAGCAGGCAACGTGGGTTGAGTGCCTTGCCCAAGGACACAACGACAGCGACAGACTGAGTGGGGCTCGAACCTGCAACCTTCCGATTACGGGGCGAGCACTTAACTCCTGTGCCACCGTCGCCCCGTCTCTTTGTTCACAACAACTTATTCAAATGAAAAGAGCATAAACATCCAACAAAAAGAGCTTTTGGTTGTTGTTGGTTTTTTTTGTTTTGTTGAGGGTTCAAACATCAACACAAAAGAAATCCAAATGTTGGTCTAAACTGCCTTTCCTGTACTAAATTATACAAATGGTTCTCAGTTTTCTCCATCTTTTGTCTCTGGGGGATTTCCATGTTGAACTTACCAACACATGAGAACTTCGTACCAAAACAAAACACAAGTTTAATTTGGTGGCGCTATTCTGGGTAGGGTTAAGTCAGCATGGTGACTGTAGAGCGGCCTCGACGGGGTGGAGGCGACGACATATTTGGATGTTTTCTGATAAATACTGACCAATCTCCTTTTCTCTGATGGTACTGTTGACATCAGCAGTGAAGAACATCTTGGATGTTTTTCCATTACGGTCATCTTGCTATCTGGCATTAGTTCTGCCTATTAGCAGACCTACATGTCTGAAAACCCTCAGAATTATCAGCTGTTTCAGCCTCTGGGGAACTAAATCTGTGTCACAGGAAGCTTGATAATGGTTAAAGATAATTTCAGATCACTTTAACACCCTTAACAAAGCAACAGAAATTTGTTTTAATTCCCGGACTGACCCAGTTACTGATAAACAGTAGTCTTCTGGGTAATCTTTCCACACATGCTGATGGTTTGTCAGCCTAACATCCATCTGAGACGCTGCAGACGTGGAGAACGTGATCAACGTGTGGTGGGGGAGGGTAGAAGGACGGGGGTTCATCTGCACTGTTTGTGCTGTTGCTGAGCGGCGAGTCCTGCAGCTCCGACGCTCTCGGTCAAACACATTAATCACAGTCTGTGACCTTTGGACTTTGGCCTTGTTAACACCCAATGCACTCACACACACACACACACACACACACACACACACACACACACACACACACCCGTAGGACTTCAGCCTCACTCTTACAGCAGATGCAAGAGTTTGGGGGGGGGGGGGGGGGAGGAGGGGGGGGGGTGTTACTCATTTGTCTCCCTTCTGCCCCCAAGTTATACATTATTGATGTTTGGCCTTTCTTTCTGGAAATTAGCTTGTTTGTTATACAAGTTAGTATAAAACTCCTGAGGCATCAGAGTTAATGTTACCATCAGTTACCTGCCCAACCATCACAACCTGCCATAATTCATCCAACAGATGAGCGTAAACAAACCTTCCATCAAACTCTCAGCTGGCAAAACGAAGCTGCATTCGAGCCTTAATCCAGCCTTCAAACAAAAATCCTTCAGTTTTAATCAGAATCATTTAGACTTCCTCAGTGTGTCTGTGGGACGCTTGTCGTTGTGCCTGAGTGCAGCAGAGAACAATCATTCAAGTGCAAAAGTGATTTACCCAGAAGGCAAAAGTCCAGATGCAGATTTGTCTGTGGAGGGGATTTCATGATGCTGTTATAAAAGCTGCAGAGGCTGATAAACTGGTATTAAGGAGGGTGTGTGTGTGTGTGTGTGTGTGTGTGGGGGGGGGGGGGGGGGGGGATCTTCATTTCTACCCACAAGCAGCACACTGTAATGTTTAACCCAGATTAGTTTAATTGTCTAAAAAGTCACCACCTCCACTTACTGGTTTCTGTCGTCATTCCTGAGTTTCCCACCGACTCTCCCATAAAACAGGAAACTAGAGCGCACAGATAAAGCCAATGAAGGCACTGCTCATCTCTTCTTCATGGTTTATATTTTTAGTTCTACCTGTTTAGTGTGTGTGCTGATTCATGATTCAGGAGAACAAAAACAACGTCAGGCCCATCTGTTGTTTTCCACGAAAGTGTAAACAGACTCCTCCATAAGCAGCTATTGTAGGGTATATGCTGCCTCTCTGTGGTGGCTGAATGAATTGCAATCTTAATTTTTCCTTTTTATAAACACCTGAAGTTCATATTTTGTACTTTAGATGTCAGCATTTCAACTTTTATTTTAACAGGTTTGAGAACATGTTTTCTTTGTCTCCTATTTTTGTGATTTGGCTTTTAACCCAGCACGAGTCTTTTTAGTGTTTTATCAGTGTTAGATCTTAAGCTTTAGTTTTTTATGCATTTTTATGTTGTGTATTGTTTTTATGTTTTGAATGTCTGTGAAGCACTTTGGTCAGTTCTGTACCAGTGAAAGGTGCTATACAAATAAAGTTACCTTGCCTTGCCTTTTACACAATAATCTAGACCTGATATGAATCATTATTAATGTGTCCGTTATGTCTTGCGTCCGCATCTGTTCCTGATTTATGTTCAAAGGAGGTTCTGGGATTTAAAAGCAGGGATTTGACCGATTGTATTTGACACTTTTTTAAAGTTTAAGTTTGTAAAATGTGTTTCTGTACACCACAAGTTGTACCCAAATTATTAGAAGATGCAAAGCCTCATAAACTAAAAAGTTGTGTATCAGTGTCACTCATGAAAGCAGAATGTTGACGTCTATAGAGTGTTTCACAAACGAAGCAGATATTTTCAGATCCCTTTTTTATGTTCCACAAAATAAAATAAAATATTTAAAAACTAAATTTAATGTTTAAATTGTTTAAATTTTAAACAAATATAATGAATGAGTGGATGAAATATTTTTATGAAAATGTAAAAATTATGATATGATATGATATGATATGATATGATATGATATGATATGATATGATGTATGATGCAATGCAATGCAATACGATTCGATACGATATATGATATTCATGATATGATGCAATGTGATACCATACGATATGATACAAATGATATGATATGATATGATATTCATGATATGATGCAATGTGATACGATACGATATGATACAGATAATATGATATGATATAATATGATATGATATTCATGATATGATGCAATGTGATACCATACGATATGATACAAATGATATGATATGATATGATATTCATGATATGATGCAATGTGATACAATACGATATGATACAGATAATATGATATGATATGATATGATATGATATGATATGATATGATACGATATTCATGATATGATGCAATGTGATACAATACAATATGATACAAATAATATGATATGATATGATATGATATGATACGATATGATACAGATAATATGATATGATATAATATGATATGATATTCATGATATGATGCAATGTGATACCATACGATATGATACAAATGATATGATATGATATGATATTCATGATATGATGCAATGTGATACAATACGATATGATACAGATAATATGATATGATATGATATGATATGATATGATACGATATGATATGATACGATATTCATGATATGATGCAATGTGATACAATACAATATGATACAAATAATATGATATGATATGATATGATATGATACGATATGATATGATATGATATTCATGATATGATGCAATGTGATACGATACGATATGATACAAATAATATGATACGATATGATATTCATGATATGATGTGATGCGATATGATATGATACGATACAATACGATGCAATACAATACAATATGACATGATAAAACTAAAACAGGCGTAGAAATTAGAATCTTGTACAACAATATATGTTGATCACATTAAAATATGCAATTACAAATACGGGCAACCCAGTTGCTATTCTATTTTTTCTTGTAGAATAATTTTATGACAGCCTCATTATTTTGTCCTCCCTGTGTATTTGTTGTCTGTTTGTGGTGTTCTGATGTCCCTTTCCCTGTTTGTGTGGTACGGTAAAACTGTTGAAACAATGAATAGAATCACAAATCTTTCCCAAAGTTAATTTATTTTCCACAGTACTGCACTTATTCAGCAAAAAGAGGCAGATTCTACAACACATTTGCATAAAAATAAAATCTAATCACATGTTTTAGCTGAGAGTCAATCTTAGCTTTAACAGTGTGTTGATCATCATTTAAGTTCAGAAAACGACCAAACTTATTCAAAAACATCTGAAACCAAAACACAAATTTGAACTCTTTTTTAAATCTATACTTTAAAACTAGATAAAGTGAACGGGTTTGTTAACATAAGGTCAAAGGTCAATTTACTTCCAAGAGCTAATTGTCACTCTCACATGACGACTGTGAAACAAACAGTGTAAAAAGCAGCTGTCACCTCTGACCTCTCTTCCTAAAAGACGTTCCTTCCTGCCATTGATCCCTCAGATTCCTCTGATGTTGAGGGTAAGTGTGAGAATTCCCGTCCAGATAATAAAAAAAGGGAATTTCTGAGTCATTACAGCGTAAAAGTTGCCAGACGGTGGATCATTAAAGCCTGCTGGGGTGCGGGCCAAAGACGGTTTCTCTGGGAGTTTTTAATCATTTTGATTCCACACACTCAGGTGTTGGTGTCAGCTGCACGCAGTTAACAGCAGGAACCTTAATGCTGGCCGACAGGTAAGCACTTCCTCTAAATCATCCTCATTTCTGTTATCATTAACCCGATTCCATCTTTAAAACCCTAAGTTTTTAATTGCCTTACTGCATTTAGAAATAAAAATAACACAAATAATCCATGCATGCATCTAAAAACATCACATCTTTACATATTACAGAGAACCTTGCTTTAAATTGAATATTTAGTGTGCAATTTTGAATTTAGCATCAACTATGTGATCCCAAACTTATTAGTGTTGTTTGTTCAACATTTATGAAGAATAATGTAATTTTTAATACTTTCCAAACCTTTTGTTTGAGCTGTTTTTGTTTTTTATCCACAGACAAAATGCTCCAAGTTCTCAGATTCCTGATCATTTTCTTCACAGTTTCAGGGCTTTCCTTTGCGTTTCATCCATGTAAGTATGACATTAAAGACATGTGATTTGACTAGATTTTCAGAAAGTAATACTTCAAAAGCAATCATCTAAAATTTGCAAATGAAAGGTAGATTTTAAACTGTTCACATGAAAATATGCTAAGTCAAAAGGCCCAATATTATAATTTTTAATAGTTAAACATGCATAGTTGTTTATTATTGCTTTAATTTAAAGGTGTAGCTGAGGGGGAAAAAATTGTGTTGATTTTTGTTACTTTTTTCATCTTGTTTTTGTTTAATCTGAAGTTTCAACCAGAGATGGAAAACCTCTACAACAAAAGCCAGAAATGCAGATTTCAGCGCGTGAAGCCATTAAGAACATGAACACAAATGGAAGTCTGAGTAGAAATCAGGGAAATGGAACAGATGACGGAGAGACTCCACAGAGAGCTCCTGTGAATATTATCTCACAAAAAGACAGAAAAACAGAGAAATCCTCAATTTCTGACAGTAGGGATGAAGATGGTGTGAAATTAAGTCGGACGAAACGTTTGAAGCAGGAAAAAGTAGAAGAGGAGAGCAGAGAGAAGCTGCAGGCGTTTATCTTCATCACACAAGAGAAGACACTGAAGCGGATGAAAACATGCCAAAAGTAAAACAGGAAGTTAGAAAAGGAGAAAAAGAAGACAACAAACTAAAAGCAGCAAAGCAGGAGGACATAACAAATGCAAATCAAAAGGAAGATCACAAACTAATGCCTCTAAGCACATCGTTTGATCAGTCAGAGATCCTGGTGTCAACGCAAACTACCACCCAGCTACAAAATCCTCCCAGTTCTCCTCTTTTGATTAATCGGAATGTTCTCCCATCACCTCCTGGTGTCTCCACGGGAGGCCCTCCACATGCAAACATCAAGCTGAGGAAGGCTCAGGTGCAAACTCGCCTTCATTCAGAGGATGGGATGGCAGAGCCCACTAATGTATTTGATGATGAGGCGAAAGAAGGGGAAGCGATCTCTACTTTGCAGGCAGCAGAGCCGAAGCCAGCGGAGGGGAGGTTTATAATTAGAGATTTAGCAACGAAAGAGCCAAACCCTCCACAAAAACCAACTGAAAACATAATAAACACAAAGAAAATGGTCACTCTCTCAAAGGAGCCAAACGCAGAACAAACCCCAGCTGAACCCAGAAGCGTCCAACAGATGGAGAATGACACCACGAATCCGATGGAGCAGAACAAAATATTTCCTCAGCAACCACAAGTAACCAAAACGTCAGCTGACCCACGTCTCACCACTGCCACTGCACCTTCACCAGGGCCAAGAAAAACCAACAAGGGCAGCAAAAACAGGACGAGGAAGAAGCAAAAGAAACAGACGACGGATAATAAAACACAAAAACCACAGAAGGAGAAGAAAAACACCCCGGTGTACTTCCCGTTCTTCAAGGATGACTACTGTCCACCAGAGTGTGCCTGTTACGGAAGGTAAGATGTTCAGAAGTACCAGCTGGTGGAAGAAGATGTTTAAAATCTAAGAAATATTACAAACTTCATGCTGTGATTGCAGAAAAAACATCAAGTTTTGGTGTCTGAAGTGAAACAGTTTTTGTTTTGAACTCAAAACAAATGCAACACTTTACATAGCATGTTTATGGAAGTTGTTGGTCTCTCCTGTAAAAGGGTCACACCACACAATGTATTATTTTATTATATTATATTCAAGCTGAAAACAAAGACAGAAATTTAGACCCCCCCTCTCCCAATTATAGTTTTTTATCTCCTGGCAAAAGTCAAACTAAGTGAATAATATATTTAGCACAAATTCAGAAGCTAATTTGAACAATTTTACCCTAATTTTAGCATATTTTCTTTTACTATTTTAGCAAAAATATAATTAATTCATTCTCTAGCTTAACTTTCTTTATCATCCTGGCTGGTGGACGAAATATAAAGATGCATCGTTTTATTATTACAAGAATGAGTCGGCAAAATGTTGCTCTGAACTGGTCTGAGAATTGTTTCATAACGAGTTTTTACCCCGAAGACTTTAGTTTTTTCTAACAAAATGTGTATAAATGGCAGCAGGTATTCCTTGTGCCTTATTAGGAGCATTAATGTCGTGTGTTGTTTTCCAGAGTTGTCCAGTGCTCAGATAAAGGAGTCCAACAGGTTCCCTATGGAATTCCCTATAACTCCCGTTACGTCCTCCTGATGAATAACCACATCAGCAGCATCCAGCTGGATTTACTCCGTGAATATGAATCGATGGAATTCCTCACTCTGAGCAACAATCAGCTCACAGACGGGTCCATAGAAGGAGCTTTTGATGGAGTTCCAGCTCTGAAGCGTCTCTTCCTGGATGGAAACCTCCTCCAGAGCGTGCCGACTGACCTTCCAGGTTCTCTTGAGGAGCTTCGTCTGGACGGAAACCACCTGAGGGTGATGTCTGAGACGGCTTGGACTTGCTGTCCCGGCCTCTTGGTGTTGAGCCTCAGCAACAACAGCTTTGGTAATGGGTCTCTTCCCAAGGATGTCCTGTCTCCTCTGTGCAAGCTGCGCACTCTGAATCTGAATTACAACCGGCTAACCTCAGTGCCTCTGGGATTACCCACGTCTGTCAAGGAGCTATATCTAAAAGGGAACTACATTAAAGAGTTCTGTGGAGGAGCTTTCAGTGAGACTTCAGAGCTGGCGGTGCTCGATCTGGGTGCAAACAGGTTGACCAACAAAGGCCTGCTTAGAGATGCTCTCCTCAACACGACACACCTGGAGAGTCTCAACTTGGAAGGAAACAAACTAAAATACGTCCCACGACACCTTCCCTCTTCACTCAAAGCTCTGAACCTGGAGGGCAACCTCATATCAGCCATAAAAAAATCCACTTTCCGCACCTTAAAACACCTGGAACATCTGGGACTGGCACGAAATAAGATCTTCAAAGTTGCACCGGGTGCATTCAGGACATTACCCATGCTACATCAGTTGGACCTGGGCCACAATGCTCTGCACCAGGTGCCCAGACAGCTGCCTCAGAGCCTGCACTCAGTGGCACTCACCCACAACAGGATCCAGTCAGTGCCTCGCGATGCTTTTTGTTGGAGGGGGCGGAGTCTCAGCGGGCTGGTGCAGGTGCAGCTGGAACACAATTTAATCAATATGGGGAACCTAGATGCACAGGCTTTTAGATGCTTGAGAGGATTCCAGGTGGTGCACTTTTACTGAAGTCAAGGATCCAAACAGCTGAGCTGCTTGTGCACACAATAATAATTAAAATATGTCAAACTATGGAAGCCCATTCCAGCCGCTTTAATTAAAAAATCTCACGATTATGACTTAATTCTCTCATATTAATGAGATTTGGTCTCATAATAATGAGATCAAATCTCAATATTACGAGATTTTATCTCATAATTATAAGTTAGATATCTTATTATCATGGGATACTAAGTTATAATAATGAGAATTTTGTTTTTATCTGAGTGGCGGGAATGGGCTTCCGTGCGGTTCTTGCGATTGTAATAATATTTGACTTTGTCAAGGTGAGGCATTCAGAAACATTGATTTATTTTATTTTTGATCATATTGTGTGAAAGCCACCTTGAATAATTTGCTTCAAAGGGACGTTTCCACCCTTTTGAAGTGTGTTTATGGGTAAAATATTTAAAAACTGTAGCTGTTAGTAAAGGCTTTCTGAGCATCCTCTGTTCTGAAAAATAGAGTTTACATCCTGCAGGACTAAGGCCTAGTCCACACGTAGCCGTTTTTTTTTTTAAACGAATATCCGCCCCTCCAAAAACTTGCATCCACACCACCTCGTTTTAAAAAGAAACTGTCCACACGTACCCGGATAAATACGTTGTTAAGGACATGCCAGACCTGTAGGCGGCAGTACTTCCCCCGTTCTTAACCTCGTCCTTCGTCTGTGGTCTTCCGCAAGGAGCAGTAATTCCGCTTGCAAAAACAAACAAGCAAAAAGCGCTTGGACAATTGATAAAGCGAGCGCAGCTCTGAGGGCGTCCATGCTGTCGGCTAGTGTAAACACAGGTCGCACACGTGATGTCAGCATTTTTTTTGTCGCGGAAAGTGACGTTGCGGACCTTAAAACTCCGGTTTTGTCTGTCCACACGCAGACACCCAAAACGGAGAAAACACAGATCTTCACTTTGGCCGGAGTTTTTAAAAAGATCCGTTTTCGTGTGAAAAAACTCCGTTTTCGTGTGGATGACAGGCCAAAACGTAGAAAAATATCTACGTTTTGGCAGATCCCCGGCTACGTGTGGACAGGGCCTAATACTAATGGCTGGTCTGAGCAATGTAGTGAAAAATGACACAGAAGTGGTGGTTTAACAAATGTTTGCAGGAAGAAGCTTTATAAAATAAAATAAACAAAACTGGAAGTCCATATTGGCAATGTAGTGTTTCCCTGTGTTTAATAAAGTTTTTTTTATTTCACTCATCTGCAGATATGATTTGTTATTTGGTCATGAAGAGATTCTAAATTTAATCAAGACATTACAGTAATGTGAATTTGTTATTCAGGAGGTGTGATTTGAAACTCAAATAGCTAGTTTATATGGATACCTACCTATACTTTTACTGTTGTTTTTTTAAATGTGCCACGTTTCCAAAGTTTCATCGTGAGTTAGAAAAAAGTAAAATTAAGATTGTTTTCCAAATAGAGCTTCAGTAAACAAAAGAGCCTTTTACAATACAACCACTAGAGGGAATAGCTCTCCAAGTTTTAAACTTGATTTCTACATCTTCTTTGGCCCCATTTTGCAAAGATAATGACAAAAAGTCACCTTTAATTTATTGTGTGTGTTTTTTATTTGGAATTATTAAACAGGAATTGTAAATCGATAAGCTAATGCAAATTGTGGAAGCATAGGCGACAGCAGATTGGAAAATCAGTAATGCAAGTTCAGACAAAAGCTTCAGCTGGAAGCTATTTATGAGGGTTTAGCATGACCACAAGTCTGAAAAATTACTAGATAGGCTGACTGCAGAAGCTACAGTAAAAATGGAGGAACAGCACAGGCCCACGTGGAGGTGCTCAGCTCTTTTCTCCTCTTTCCATCTAAAGTTCACTCATCGACGTGGCACAACACTCACGGGTCCGAACGGGGAAAACAGAACAGGAGGAGGGGGTAACAGGGAGGGCTGGGGGAGAGGAAGAGGAACACGGGAGGGAGGGATTGAAGGATGGATCCACACTCCTCTGGATCTTAACTGGAGTGTCCAGAAGGGCCAGGACAGGGAGCTCACCAGCACCTCCCTACGGTCCAGCAGGACCCTGACCCATATCACATCACCTCATCTACCTGGAAAACCCTCCTCCTCCTTTTCCTCATGCTTTCTTTTTTTCCTTCAGTCGTTTTCAGATCAGATTCATGTATGCATAAATGCATGCTTTGGGGGAAACAGTGCCTCCAAAAGCGTGCATGTTTTCACCATCATTCTTGCATGGAAGACACGGTCATCAGGTGAACTGCTCCCCTGACGAGTCTGAGACCATGTGCTTTTAAGCAGATGACAGATGGTTGCATATATCTGTGTGCTGCAGTGTCATGTGCTGGATGCCTTCTGTAACAAGAACTTTCTCAGAATTACTGCTCAGAAGCAGACGTTCTTGCTTTAATTTTATTCAAGCTCGGTTTATAAAGATAGTGTGATCTCACAATGCATGTCCTCCAAAACCACGGTATGGACCTCTCCTTGGAGGCAGATGACATTAATATCCATATGTGGTTGCTTTCCAAATATTCAGATCCTGCAGCTGAAAACACAAAAATCGAAGCCCTTTTGTGGCATTTTTTGCTTCATTTCTCTCCACATTCATAAAGATACATCAGAAATCAGACCACAAAAAGAAAGAATGTAGAAAAAAAATAAATTAGTGAGGGAGCAGGAAATTAAACCACTCCCAAGGTGGGATTGAGCCAACATAAACGGAGATGTGGTATGATTCAGCTGTTCTTCTCTTTCTTTTTTCTAAACCCTTTCATGGAGCACAGACTTTAAAACACCAGAAAATGAATTCTTATTTTAATAAGCAGACTCACATGGGAGGGTTAGGATTAGAGACGTAAAACAGAAAAAATCTCCATAAACACAAAACTTTAAGGGTTAGGATGAACTTCAAGGCTCTGTAGGAAAATGTGACTCGAGTTTAGCGTTTCACGGTTGAAACAGTGAAGCGAGAGGATGATGTAGTAATGAGAATGGCAGAGAGGTGGCGCTTGTGTTAGCCGAGAGAGGAGGAAGAAAAAAAGAGGGAGGAGAGAGAGTTGTGGAGGAGGGGATAGAGAGAGACCATGGGAGCCAGAGGGACCTCCAAACACAAAAACTGGTTTATAGCTGCAACAAAAAGAAAAACACACACATACACACGCACACACAAACACACATCAGTACACACGCACACACACACACACACACACACACACACACACATCAGTACACACGCACACACACACACGCACATATACACATGCACACACACGTGCACACACACACACACACACACACACACACACCTAAACACACATTAATACACACGCATACACACACTCACACACACACACACCTAAACACACATTAATACACACGCATACACACACTCACACACACACACACACACACACACACACACATACAGATGCAAACATACACACACACACACACATGCACGCATACACACGCACACACATATGCACACGCATTCACACGCACATGCATACACACACACACACACACACACACATATGCACACGCTTTCACACGCATAGACACACACACACATGCACACACACACACACACACACACACACATACATACGCATACACATTCACATGCACACGCATTCACACGCACACACACACACACACACACACACACACACACACACACACACACACACACACACACACACACACACACACACACACACACACACACACACACACAGGGTGCACTTGTTACTCCTAAAGGGGCTTTTCTTGTTCATCTGCTATAATTAAAGGCTGATTTCAGATAAAACCTACAAACTGAATGTTGTGAAACATGTTGATATGCTTATTTAAAGATCCTTTTCTGAGCTTTTGGAGATTAATCAAACGCCAGGGCTTGACATTTTCAATCAAACTGCATTCAGATGAATAAAAGCACAACATGCCAACTCAGGAATACTGTTTGGACTTGTTTGAACATTTAATATCAGACCAGAAACACGTGGCCAGCTGGTGAATTTACAATAAATAAAGCTGCCAGCTCTCAGCCTCCCATTAGACCTGATGGCTGTTTACTGTGAAGTCGGTGGGTGTTCAGCTGTCAGCGTTTCCTTCTGCTCAACACGTGTCTGAGTCTATTCGTGCACAGACTCAAACAGCAATTCTGCTTTCTGTTCAGAGTGAGGACTTTGATTCTCTTCTGTCTGCACCTGTTCTGATTAATGATGCTGCAGAAACGCTTGAGTGCATCCTGTAGATCCCAGTTGTCAGAATACCTAATATACACCTTAGAAACACTTTGAAGCAGCCAGACTACAGAACAGCTTGTTTGCAGCACATCCAGCTCTCATGCCTCTGTGTTTTTAGAGTGGTGTCATCAGCATATATAATACAGCAATAAAACAAGAAGTCCCCTAGTGGCTGGCTGCAATAAACGATTTAACTCCCACCCCTCCGTGCAGGGGTGGGCTGGCCTATCCCAGTGGGTTGCTTTACCAAAGTGGGCCCAGCTTGGGCTGAACAGAGACAACTCCACGCGTAGCACATGCAGCCTAAAAAATGCCCAAAACGTCACACATGCACAGGGTGTTAGCATGTTTGTCTCTGTGCAAAACATCTCACCTCAAACTCTTGTCATCTACAATTTCTCAACCTCTGGAGTAAACCAAATTCAAGATGGCTGCCACAGCTAAGTGGCCTTGGCAAACACAAATAAAGAAGATTAAAATACTAGTTTGGATCATAAACCTTACCTGGGCTGGCATTCAGTCCTAAACCAAATTAGGCATAAAAACCAGATTACACTGAAGCGTGAAATGATTTTAATGGCTTCCAATTACTATTTAATCATCTTGTCCAATTTTTTTACTCCAACATTTGCCTCCCTGGTTCTATCACATGTATTTATCTCAGCCCAGTAGTTATCTGATGCATTTAAAAGGCCACCTATGCTTCTGCTGCTCCGAGGCTATTCTTACTTCACTACAAAATGACCTGCTTCTAGGTGTGATAGATGCTCATTATTTTGTCTGGGCTTTAAATTTTCTTAGTGCAAAAGATGCCATGACTATTCTCATAATAAATGTTTAATCTCACTTGATAATTGTTGCTTACATTCTAAATGCTGCTAAATAGAGGACAAGTTCCGAACTGACTGGTTTGGGTTGTTTGACTCCTGCTGATAAGTTTGGTCTTCGTGTCAAAGGTCAACCCTCCTCATCAACTTCCATGAGGATTTATGCTGGCAGGCCACCGAATCCCCTCGAGCGCTCAGGTTTCAACCAAAACAAGTCAAAACTAGACGGGCTTTAATGGTATTCCACCTGATGCTTGTGATCGTTTGCATTTAAAAATGAAAACTCCTCTAAAATTATTTCAGCCTTTTTTATTGATTTATAATCCTGCATCGTGCAAGACAGGATAGATTATTTTTATTTTAACCTTGAAAAAGTCCAAAGGACAAACCTACATCTTTAAATTGGGTCAAAGTTAGGAAACACTTTCCCAATTTTCCACCTTCTTCAGTTTATCCATATAACAGTGTAGACAGGTTACCATGAGGTTATTAATGACAAACAACAATATTTAAAGAGCCTAAAAGTATGGGACAACCTGTGGCGGGCCACAATTGCAGGCACTTTATAGAAATAAAGATATTTTTCTGAGTTTGCCAAGCTCTAACAGTGTTTTCCACCCCAGACATTACCTAATCCACCTTTCTTCCACTCCATTTTTACTGACGTGTTTTTGAAAGTCAATAAGCAGAAAGTAAGACATGCTTTCTCATTTTATAATAATATTTACACCTAAAATAGATCCAGCCTGTATTTTTAGTCATTTCTTTTTTCACAATTTCAGTAAATATGTGAGCTCTTTTGTCAGTGCGAACTAATTCCCAAACATCTTTAAACAGCTTGAAAATATATCTTTGAATATTTTTTACATTTTATTCTGTTTTCATTTTGAACTTACTTTCTATTTTTTAACTTTCTAACACCCACACTTTAAAAAAATTATACCCTCACATTTGTTTATTTATTTGTTTGTTTATTAATGTATTTTAATTCACAAGTTTTTTTTAAATCATTTTTATTATGTTTAGTGCAAGTTTCAGGTAGCTAAATGGTAAATGGCCTGTATTTGATATAGCGCCTTCTAGATTCATGGAACCCCTCAAGGCGCTTTACAACACAATCAGTCATTCACCCATTCACACACACATTCACACGCTGGTGGGGATGAGCTACGATGTAGCCACAGCTGCCCTGGAGTGCACTGACGGAGGTGAGGCTGCCGAGCACTGGCACCACCGGTCCCTCCGACCACCACCAGCAGGCAACGTGGGTTAAGTGTCTTGCCCAAGGACACAATGACAGCGACAAACTGAGCGGGACTCAAACCTGCAACCTTCCGACTACGGGGCGAGCACTTAGCTCCTGTGCCACCGTCGCCCCGGTTAAAGGCACCAAAATCTGCCCCCACTGCCTGGTAAAGAGTGACTAAAGTTTCTGTTTTCTGCAGACTTTGTGCGTACCAAAGTGCTTACTACTCGCACAATAAACAGTTATTACCAAATATAATTAAGCTTTTATTGCTTTCTGGTCATATGAATATTAATTAGTATTTAATGCCGATATGGTTCCTACCCAAACACGAGCATATAGCCTTTTTGCTTGTTTGGGAACCAGACTTCTTTGAGCCAAGTATTGTGAAACAGAAGACCCACTGCCAAACATTTTCTGTTTTCTGACTCTTTTTAAAATAATGTGACATCCCCACAGTTTATAAGAGAAAGTGTGGGCCAAGTTTAACATCTCCCTGTTTTTCATTTCTACTATCATGAAGAGCGTCCCAATGTGTTGTCTTTCAGTTCCAATGTTTAACAATTGTAATTTGTAGGAAATAAAATTACTAAAAACTGGGAAGAAAAAACATCTTGCTCAATAATGTTGATGTAGAAAATATTGTTAGTTGTATTTGGGGAACGTGGTCTCGCGGGTAAGTTTTCTGTTCATTTACAGTTTTGAATATTTAAAATGTGAATTTGATCTGATAAATTAAGATTTTATTTGAATGAATTCAACCAACTTCCATCATTTTACTGCTTGCAGCAGATTTACCAGAAAACGGTGTATTTTTTTTTACTAGAGTTCTACAGAAGAGCTAAAGTGAAACTAATAAGAGAGAGAAATTATTCCAAAAAAATTCTGCATACATCTTGAATTAAAGGTGGACATGAATGGAGCCATGGGGTAAGATGGCTGCAGATCAAAAGCTCTGAACTTTAGGTGGCTGAACATTAGCCGGTTAGAAAAGTTAAATGTAAAGACTCTGTGGTGTTTTATCTAGGATATATGGCATGCCAAGAAGCCCACTTTCAGTTTTTTAGTGGAAGAGTTGTGATTTGAGAGAAATGCTTGGATTTTGTCTGGACTGTGTAAAATGTACAAATTTAGAGTAAACAAGTGTATTTAATTATTTACTATTTATTTATTTATTTATTTTTGATAAACCACAGCATGCTAAATTTGGCCTGCTCAAAAGGGACTCAGTGTCAAAAAATGTTGTCATAATTGTGGCAATGCAAATGATTGTGACTAACACTACCGTTAATCTAGATTGAACCAGTAATCTGTTATTATTGTATTCCTTTTTAATTCCTTTAATTAAGTGTATGTAGATGTGAGTAGTCTTTTAAATTGAGTGTATGTGTATGAGTGTTTTGATCATCGACATACATATACTGGACAATGGGTTTCCATAGGCTCTAATAACACGTTTTTGAGCTAAAATGGGAGGTGGCCACCACCGCCATTTTGACTGTGTCACAGGTTCCGTCAAGCCCAGACAATTCCAAAAAAGGAAAGAGAGGTGGAGCTGAGGGTGGGGCTGTAAGGCTGGGATCAACTGACTACACCCTGTCGAACTAGCTACAAGCTAACCTGAAGCTAACCCAAAGCTAATGCGGAGGTGGGAGCTAAGCTAACGGAGGTAGCAACCTAGTTACAACCGGAGTTAACTGTGCACAACACCAGAGCTTCTGAGTCAGAGATACGCTGATCTGACCGCTGGGTAAAACCAGGTGGAACACAGAGGTCTCCGAGACCTCCACAAGCCGGCAAGACTCCTTGGACGCTCTATTAGTGCAATTAATGCCACAGCAAGTCATTTTGTACAACAATTGCACAAATAATATCCCAAAAGAACGCACAAACGCTACAACTAATTGTCTAAGGTGAGAGACTGAAAATCCTGGAACAGTTTCCAGGCCAGACCGAGGCTCTACTGAGGCCTTTCCCCGGAGCTAGCTTTGTGGTCACGTGGGTCGGATGCTCATTAATTATACAGAATTTTAGGCTTTTAATACACGTAAACAGAAGAGTGAGGAAAAAATTCACCCCCCTCAGAGTTGTCATGAGTGTAAACTAGATCATTTCAACAAAAAACATGTTTTGGTACCAGGCTGTAAACATGTTTATTTCTGCTGTGAAATTGGAAATTTTAACATGGGAGTCAATGAGGATTTGCTCGCTTCTGACACCAGCCCCTAGTGGATGAGGGTGGAACTGCAATTTTTGGTACTTCCGGGGTGAGACCAATTTTAGAGCCGCAATGTGGGGACTTGGTTTTGTGTGTTGTGCTGACACTCTGACTGCAAATGAAGTTCCTAATGGATAAATAAAGTGAACTGAATTGATTTATTACAACAAAATATAGAAAATGTGATCCAAACATAAATAATCCTAAAATTATGGGAATTTTAACTTTTCTCAATTTACCCGAGTTCTTCAGTTCAGTAACATTGTAACCCGTGGCAAGAAAGGATGTGGTCAGCAGTTCCAGAGATCTGACTGAGATTAAACAGCAAAAATCTGATACTAATTTGAGGGATTAACCAAACCCTTGGACTTTGTCGTCAGGTTTACCAGGGCTATAGGAATAGAGGTTGTGAGAACACCTCCGCACCAGTCTGGACTCTTTCCCCCTCCTCAGCTGCAGACTTCAGAGCCACTCGACTGAGGTATGTGGAAAGAATGGAGGCAGACTTTAAAGTAAACCTAGACCGATCCAAGTGCAACTGAAGGATTGTCTGGACTGCTGGTCGTTTAGGAGCTAGAATATGCAGATTCAACCAGTCAGGCCACCAGGTTCCGACATTTCTGGGCCCAATAAAACCAGTTCCTGGCTTCGGATCCCTCTATTTCCCTGCCACGAAGTGGTGCTGAATGAGTGGGTTTGAAATGACTGCTCCAGGAATTCTTGATTTCATCGTATAGGGAAATACACATGGCCTTTTTCAAGTTTCAGACAGCTTGCAGCCCTTTGGAGAGTTTCATGGGAGCACTGTAGAAAAATCTGACCACATCTCATCCAATCCATACAAAGCAGGTCTGCCATCAACCACAGATCAATTCTCAAGTGTCTGGGAGAGACCAAACGTCTATTGCATGAGCCCATTTTTTTTCAACTTGTTCTGAAACCTTCTTAAAGTAACTTTACTTTGTGTCCAGAACATTTGATACCACCTGAGATACTTTATATTAAAGGTTCTTGCAGAGTCCTTGTTGTTCACACATTTAAAATTAAAGGTGCAGAGTGTAAGAAAAGAGCAAGATGACATCCTGTGTTTAAAGTTGGCTGCTGCAATCACTCTCTCACTCCTGTTCCATGAGTTTCGTGGCTGTTGCCAGTTACGGATCAGCTCTAGAAAGTTCTAGATAACAAGCAAAGAGAGTCGGAGTAAGTTGATAAGTAGATAAATACATTGTCACGTCTAGTGCTAGAACTTTTGGGTGTTTTACTGTATTGATCATTTACTATACTCATTACGGTAAGTCTTGTTTTTACCTTCTGGCTGTTAGCTTGCTGTTATTGCTCAGTAACATCCAGTTATTTTTTATTTGAAAACGTGGCTTGAGATCAAGACCCCACAATGGGGCTCAAAAATTGAGTCCAACCCGGAAGTACCAAAAATTGCAGTTCCACCCTCATCCCATGTTAAAAATACCAATTTCACAGCATAAACATGTTTACAGCCTGGTACGAAAACATGTTTTTTGTTTAAATTATCTAGTTTACACTCATGACAACTCTGAGGGGGGTGAATTTTTTTCTCGCTCTTCTGTTTAAGTGTATTAAAAGCCTAAAATTCTGTATAATTAATGAGCATCAGACCCACGTGACCGCCACCTCAGACCCACGTGACCACAGAGCTAGCTCCGTGGAAAGGCCTCAGTAGAGCCTCGGTCTGACCTGGAAACTGCTCCGGGATTTTGAGTCTCTGTGTTTGTGTATTCTTTTTTGGATATTTTTTTGTGCAATTGTTGGACAAAATGACTTGCAGTGGCATTAATTGCACTAATAGAGCATCCAAGGAGTCTCCACTTCATTTTTTCGGTAAGTAAAATTATATTGATGTATTTTAGGTCACTGCCAAGCTGAGCTTAGATTTTAACATGTACTGTTTAACCATGAAATTTAAATGTAATAGGGTAAAACCCAGTGCATTTAACATAATGCTGCACTTTCGAAAATGAGTTGAAATATAACATGTTGGTGAAGCTGGGTTCCGACTATCGGCTTGTGGAGCTCTCGGGAGACCGATGTTTTCCACCCGGTTCCCCCCTTCCCGCAGCTCGGCGCATCTCTGTCTGATCGCAGCTTCTGTCTGCTGTGCGGGCTGACGGGTTGTGGAGCTCTGGGATGGAAACCTTTCCACCTGGTTCTCCCCAGCGGCAGCTCTGCGCAACTGCGCTTGTCTGCTGTGCGGCTGCCGGCTTGTGGAGGTCTCGGAGACCTCTGTGTTCCACCCGGTTTTACCCAGCGGTCAGCCCGGCGTATCTCTGACTCAGAAGCTCTGGTGCTGTGCACAGTTAACTCTGGTTGTAGCTAGGTTGTTACCTCCGTTAGCTTAGCTCCCACCTCCGCGTTAGCTTTGGGTTAGCTTCAGGTTAACTTGTAGCTAGTTCGACCAGGTGTCGTCAGTTGATCCCAGTCTTACAGCCCCACCCTTAGCCCCACCTCTCTTCCCTTTTGTGGAACTGTCTGGGCTTGACGGAACCTGTGACACGGTCAAAATGGCGGTGGTGGCCACCTCCCATTTTAGCAGAAAAACTTATTATTGGAGTCTATGGAAACCCATTGTCCAATATTTATATGCCGATGCTTGAGATATGTTTAGAACTGACTATTTGCTTCTAATTCACCGTTAGCATTGTTAGCTCAACATTAGCCTCCAGCCTTCTCTACCTGAAATTAGAGTAAAACAAATGTTGAGGCTTCGTAGGGGTACAAGAAAAAACTTTTGGCTTGTTCTTGTTACTGGCTTTGGTATTTTAAACAACTCTGGAGCTTTTTGATGGCCATAGACAAGTTACAAATTTCGGCGCTGCAGCATTAGCTTGCTGATGGTGAACAGTTTTGTCCCTTCTTCGTTTATTTTGAAAGGAGAAAAACTGACAACCCCCACTGCCGAATGAGAATGAAACATGTTTCAGGGTAACTTTCCTTCCTTCCTTGGGATTATTTCACTTAAACACACTGCACCTTTAAAGAAAAAAAAAAAGAAAGTTGAAAAAGGAGGTTTCTGCATGTGACCTTGCATGACCTTCAGGGTTGCCCTTAGGCATCAGACTAGACAGGGTGACATAGATAATAGATTAAATAAGATTAGATAGATAATACATTATGGTCCATGTGTCATGTGACCTTTGGCCTTCTGGGTGATGTGTATGCAAACGTGTGTGTGTGTGTGTGTGTGTGTGTGTGCGTGCGTGCGTGCGTGCGTGCGTGCGTGTGTGTGTGTGTGTGTGTGTGTGTGTGTGTGTGTGTGTGTGTGTGACCTTATTGAGGAAATTACTTTCAATGTAAACTGTGTCACATAAAATTGTACAAATGAAGGATTTTCTCTCCTTAAACAGTCAAAATGCAAACTTTGTTTGTTCATCAGAGATATTATAATTTACAGAGATAGCAGGCTGTTGGACTTCACACACATTTGTGAGAACCTGTACGATTCTACCACATAGCTTGATGTAATAAACTTAAAAGCTAAAAAAGGGAGGCTGTACTAGTATTCCTTTGGCACATAAAATGATAAATGTGAGCAGAGTGGAACCATCCTGACTGGAAACAGCTTTCCAACGTATACAAAGGAAGTGTTTTGTCTGAACTTAGGGCTCATCTTGCCTCCACTGTAAAGAAGAGCTTTCCATTTGCCAAAAAAGTCCCCGCCAAAAAAGGGTGTGCACCGCGAGGGCTTACGAGGGACTTACACTGTCCAGATACTCCACATATAACAGCGGTCTTTACCCCTTTTACCCAAAAACTCAGATACATGACTGAGTTAAGACCGTTCTCGTGTTGTGGTTGAGCAGTTCAAGATGTCTGGCGAGAAATTTTCAGCAGATCTGCTGAAAATGCAGCCAAATGTTTGGCAGCTTCAGGAGAAAGTGCTAATAAAAATCAACGGTGAGTTGGACCGATCTGCTTTGAATAAGCTAAAAAGGAACGCTTTGTCACGGCTTACAAACAGAAACTAATGTTCCCCCTCTAACAAAGAAACTAAAACCAGTACCAGTAAATAAACCCAGAACTGATCTGTGATGCACAACAGCCTGAAACCACTGGTGAAAGTTGTTTTTATTTGTACAATAAAGTAGTTATTTCAAGCCAAAAATCACTTGACACCCCCCCCACCACCACCACCAAACATGAAAATAAACAAAGAGCAAAAGTGAAAAAGAAACGCTGTAGCCTCCCTCAGAGCACGCCGCTGGCGTCATTGGCAGCAAAGTCACGGTAAAACAACTCTTGCTGTGTTGGAAAAAGAACCAAGTAATGCACTTAGAGAAAACATCTTTTTTGTTGTCGATGGGTGACCAAGGTTTTTTTTTCTGACGCATTGGTGGGGGGTTGGGGGGGGGGGGGGATTACACAAAAATTGCACCCACATTTCCTAAGTTAACACACATTTCTTTTCTTCTTCAATCTTCATCTTCGTCGCAAACTCACTGGTGTTCCTGCAGCCTCTCAGAGTTCCTGCTGCTCTAAACATTAAAATAATTATTTCATTTTCTGTTTCTCACGTCTGATTACCATCAATGGTGTCTGTTTGTTGCAACCACCAGGTACAAAAACAAACTTGTTTTTATTTGACTATTTTTTCTGTCCTGTCTCTGTTTTTTTTATCTTACTGCATCTCCTCTCAATCCTAAAGAAAAACTGCTACCTGGCTTCACATATATTCACCTTATGAGTTACCTTTGAACTGCAGTTCTAAAAGATCTACCGACCGCAAAAACAGCGGAGTGCGCGCTGCGCGTTAGACCGCATTGGTGCGGTGACATCACAGGAGGGTGAAACAGGTGATGCGCTCCGCTCTGCAGCAGCAAAATGCATCAGACACAAATAAAGGACAGAAAACATAAAAGGAAATGAGCCGACATGAACGATCGCGTGTTAAATTACTTTTTGAGGTGGCGACACCTAATTTGATAATGTTACCGTGGCCGTGCTCAGGACGCAGATGTCTGGAGCGCGTCAACAATCAGAGCGTTGCATGCGCAAGCTGGTTAAGGTTAGGATGGGGGTGAGGGGAAGGTTAAATTGCAAGAGGGTAAAGGTCACAATTTGGTCAAATGTCCGTTGTATGGCGGGCGTCAGATACCGACGCTCTGGCACAGCGCGTTGCCTCCCAACGCTCAGGGGCTCGTCACCTGCTGTCTTTTCCGAGGACTGCATCTTGCCGGTCATTATCACGTGACAGCGACTAGTCTATGGAAGGCATAAAAAGTCACTACAGAGCAGTGAGGTCGACTAGTCGACTAGTTGATACAACCCCTAATCTCTAGCAAATCAACAATTTTTCAAGAGAGAATAAATGCATAAAGGTTTAGAGCTGTTCTCCATGGACATGTGAGTTTTGTAGGTTATTTAACTTCCTGTTTATTTTTCCATATATTCCTTTATTGTTATCTGCAGCTCATCAGAAATTCGCTCACCTGTTTTTACTCAATAATCACCTCTTGTTTTCTCCCTCTGATTCTAACTTTTGTCACAGCGGGGTGTTTGAATCCATTACATAATGAATAAAATCACGTAGAACCCATTGAGGAACATGTTGGTCTCATCTTGTTGACAGTTTATTTATACATCTCTCTTCTTGGCCATGTACTGGTGGAGGAACTCAAGTTTATGTAATGCCATTTTTGTGCTGTGCTGCAAATGCTGAAGATATTTGACATTTAAGGAAATAAATATCTGGTCCATCAGAATAACATCTGTAATGTCTGGAGAAGGTATTTTGTCAGACTGCAGCATTGAGCATTGCCTAATACCAGGATCTACGAGTGTGTGTTTGAAGGTTCAAATCTGTTTGTTTCATTATTTGGCAGCTGTGCTTTCTCCTAAGTAACAGAATGATAAAACTAAAGTCCAAATTGACGCTGCCTCTTTTTTACTGTAATTTTATGTTTCAGATCACTATTTAACAGACTGATGGGAGTGAAGAGAGCTAATGGAGCCACTCAGATGTCCACAGTCAGACACAAACCAGTCCGTGTTCGTAATATCGCCGTGAGCTGGGAGTAAAGCGAGGTTTCCCTGCTGATGTCTTTCCCATGCTCTGGATTTGCCAAACGGCACCCGAGAGTCCTAAACCTCCACATCCCTCATTTTGCAGCCAGGCTTTCCCACTCCGATGCACAAGCTATACTAAAAATCGTTTGAATGTGATCTGAGTGTAAATTACAAAACTACCACATGAAGGGAGAAACCCAACCGCTGTGCCACAGTTCACAAAATGCCTCGTAGACTCGTTGTCTTTTGATATAGCCATCCATCCATCCATCCATCCATTTTCATCCGGGGTCGGGTCACGGAGGCAGCAGCCTAAGCAGAGAGGCCCAGACTTCCCTCTCCCCAGCCACTTGGGCCAGCTCCTCCGGGGTAATCCCAAGGCATTCCCTGGCCAGGTGAGAGACATAGTCCCACCAGCATGTCCTGGGTCTAACTTTAGGTATACTCCCGGTTGGACATGCCTGGAAAACCTCACCAGGAGGCGTCCAGGAGGCATCCTGATCAGATGCCCGAGCCACCTCAACTGGCTCCTCTCAGTGTGAAGCAGCAGCAGGTCTACTCCGAGCCCCTCCTGGATGGCAACGCTTTTCACCCTATCTCTAAGAGAGAGCCCAGACATCCTGGCCGCTTGTATCCACAATCTCTTTCTTTCAGTCACTACCCAAAGCTCATGACCATAGATGAGGGTTGGAACATAGATTGACTGGTACATCGAGAGCTTCTCCTTCCGGCTCAGCTGGAAGTACTCTCTTCACAACGACAGATCGGTACAACGCCCGCATCATTGCAGACACAGTCCACCTGTCGATCTCCCAAGCCATCTTTCCCTCACTCGTGAACAAGACCCTGAGATACTTAAACTCCTCCCTGACCTGGAGAAGGTGTTCTACCCTTTTTCAACTCAAGACCATGGTCTCAGATTTAGAAAAGCTGATTCTCATCCCAGTTGCTAGACAGTCAGCTGTGATCTGCTCCAGCAAAAGCTGGAGATCACACTCTGATGAAGCCAAAAGGACCATGTTATCTGTAAAAAAAAAAAAAAAAAAAGCAGAGACCAGGCCACCAAAATGGATCTCCTCAACACCTTGGCTATGCCTAGAAATCCATAAACGTTATGAACAGAATCGCTGACTAAGGGCAACCTTGGCGGAGTCCAACTCTCACTGGAAATGAGCTCGACTTACTGACGGCAATACAGACCAAGGTCTGACACCGATCATGCAAGGACCTAACAACCCGGGTACCCCATACTCCTGAAGTACGCTCCACAGAGCCCTCTGAGGGACGTGATCGAATGCCTCCTCCAAATCCACAAAACACATGTGGACTTGGGTGAACTCCCACGCACCCTCCAGCACCCCTCTAAGGGTATAGAGCTGGTCCAGTATTCCACGGCCAGGACGAAAACCACATTGCTCTGAGCAAGCCTTGTATGATAAACGCCACATGGGCCTTTACTGCACCATCATTTCCATATTAGCTCAACCTGCTGCGTGAAAGCAGTAAAACATGACCTGTGAAGACAGATTCAGCAGCTCTCTAAGGCTGAGCAGGTAAATGGTGCAGAAAGGCAGGCACTCCCTTTAATTAACCCAGGCATCATAATGAGCTGCTGGCTGAAACAGCTTCCAGGTTTTACTGCTAGTTTAAGAAGTGAAACCTCTAAATGTTTTATGAATCCACACTTTTATGTGCCCTTTTTGCAAAAACAGTAAGAATATTAGTTACAATTATTCATGTAAAAAGTTTTAAATATCATTTAAATAAGTATTTAGGCTGAATAAGCTCACCTGTGTCTTTATTAAGGGTGTGGCGGGAGTTTCATCTGTCAGAATTCATCCTGTTTAGGTTTTTTGTCAAAAATCCCTGGCTGCTGCCTTGGACCACATGTTCTGTCAACATGAATGATATCAAATTCCCAAAGAGGCTTGATGTTTTCAAGATAATGTTCAGCCACCGAGGAGATAAATGTTGGAACATGCATGTCGATTACAATAAACCCCTTCTTCTTCCATCAGACGTCCGCAGCCTTTTAAAGGAACTTGGTGTTTGTTCCTCTGTTTTAATGAAACCAAATCTGGCGAAAAAGAAGAAAAAAAGACTAAGAACTCAGATCTGTTCTGACGACTAATCACTGCATGAACCAAGTGTTGGAAACTTTTATTTTCGAGAGGAAAATCTTCCCAAAACTATCTAAATTTGGAAATTTGAACAATTTTTTTATCCAAAACTGGGCAGAGCAAACACACACACACACACACACACACACACACACACACACACGCTTGTGCGGTTAAATGGACATTTTATTATGTTTCCATGACATCTAAATTGAAGAGACAGGGGAAAAAAATGTAGATCTCAAAGGTTCTTTCTACGAAAGGCTTGGCAGCAAAAATGTCTGCATAAAAAAAGGCAGACTGCTCTGGAAGGGTCCCTCTTCTGCTGGAAGGCGACTAAGCCGCTTGGCCGCTCACATAAGTCCAGTAAATCAGAACCAGATCAAAATGGTATAAAAGAAAAAGTGACTTCGAAACATGTTCATGCTCATTTTGAGAGATGAATGATGTCTTGGTGAATATCTGGTTGGAGACCGAGAAGCTAATCCCCTTGGCTCGAGGAAGGGTATATTTCTCTCAATTAGGAGCATTTGGTTAAGATCACCTGTCGATAAAACCACACTTGGAAAAATAAAGCAAACGCTATTAAATAATAGTGATTTTTTAAAACTTTCCCAGCACCACCCTTGCACTTGAACGTGTGTCCTTCAGACATCTGTGGTAATAGAAAAAAATGTAATAAAATCTCTTTCTCATTGCTCAAACAGCTGCCTCCAACAATAAAATGTGTGTTTTATATAGTTAATTTGTGGCATTGCTCAAATAAACACCTGCCAACAGATGAATGGATTTTCTTTTGATGGATTTAAAGTCTGCTGAAGTCGAGCTGAAACGGTCGTTTTTGGTGATAAGAGCTTTGAATCTGCATTTATTTGTATTCAATTATTTTATTTTAGAATCCATTTGTGGGCAGCCTGTCAGAAAAGAAATGTTTTTGCACATAATTTAATAAATTCAGGAAATTAACAAGATGTGATTTGGTCAAACACCGTAAATGCATTCCTCTGCGGGCGTGTGGATGAATACAGATGTGCACATTCCAGCCCAGCCTCGCAGCTTATTGATTTTACAGCTCAGTTCCACTTCAACTCTCAGATTCTAAACTTAAAAAGGTTTAAAATGGTGCACTCACAAACCGATTAAATGTAAATCACTATGCAAACGGAGCCAGAATGCCCAGTTAGTGACTTATTTCTATTTTTGCCCACCTTCCCTCCACCCGACTGCACTCCAGTAGCAGAACTGCTCTAATTCATCATCCAAGTCCTTCCTTTGAAAGCTAATTCAGTCAGTGCTTTTGCGACATTTCCCTCAGCAGCCAGGAAGTGTTTGAGCAGGTATTACAATGTTGGTTGTTTTACAGCGAGTTCCTCTCATATTTAATAGTTTATTAAAGCTCCACCTTAAACAACCCCAAATTCTCTCATTAAACATTCAATTGTGAATAATCTGGGTTTGTTTTTAATCGAAGCTCTTTTAAAGGGAGCGATGATTGATAGTTTTTGCTATATGCTGCTTATTTATTAGAGGATTGGAAGTAAACTTGGCCAAATACAAACTGTTTTTCCATTTTCTGCTCCACAGGAGTCTGTCACCATGGAGACATGGGGGGACGTTCTCACCAAAACACCAAGAGTTCATTTCTATTGTCTATGTGCCTTTTTACTTCTTTCCTGTGTTGGTGCAGAGCTGGGGCAGAATAGTGACTGTATTTATTTAAAAAACTGTGCTATGGTGCTTATCCCAGCTTTATCAAACTGTCAGTTGGAGCATGTTTGAGAGGTCTGTAGCCACTTGTGTTAGGATCTTTTTTCTTTTTTCTTAACAAGCCACTGGTAGCAGCGCTCCTACACGCTAGGCTTGGGTCGAATGGGAAAAAAATACTCATTTAATCTAGAAAATAACTGGCTGAGCTTTACGCGAGTGTGTTTGTGTGAGGCCCCGTGCAATTTAAAGAAAAGGGTGTAAACACCGAGGCAAACTGACGGAATTATTCCACAGGAATTATCATATGAATAAGCATCGCCACACTGCCTGGCGCTTGATTGGTCCAAAAAAAGGTCATTTCCCACAGTTCTGCTGGCTCCAGAACCAACTGTCAGCCTGTCACTGACATCACTGGTGCCCCTCTCTCCATGTGTGTGTGTGTGTGTGTGTGTGTGTGTGCGTGTGTGTGTGTGTGTGTGTGTGTGTGTGTGTGTGTGTGTGTGTGTGTGTGTGTGTGTGTGTGTGTGTTTTGTCCACAGCTGAGCTACTCCATTCCGACATGGGAATGACAGATCTCCACCTCACTGCTGGTGAATCACTTAGAGAATTCAGGATGGGACTGGTTCTGCTCTCTGTACTCTCCAGCTTCCCGTTGCTCTGTGTATGTGTACAACATCAACTCCTAATTGTGTGTTTGTCATGGTGCGTAGGTTAATTATAAAATATATATTATCAGGAAAGGAGGTCAAGCCTACTGGAATATTACTAGTAAATCAACCCACGTCAAAGCTTCCTGTGCACCGACTCTCAAAATGAAGCATCGTTTTAACTCGTTATGGTTAGCTAACCACAAACGACATGCTAGGTGATCCCTGGTATGTGAGAACATCGGTTTCTCTTCACGGTTTCCACAGGTTGCCCATGTGATCATTTATTTCTATTTTAGTGAACAAAAACACATGTAGATGGAATTATTCATTTTGGCGGCAAATTTGCATAGAACAGTTGAACAATTTGTTTATTTGTTCATAGAAATATTTCATCATGTGGCATGTAAATAATACAATGTGTGTACCATTATAGTTTAATGCTGCATGAAATGATTAATTTCTAATGTCATACTCTGTTAACATTGTTGCAGTCACAGCAAAATCACTTGCATGCAGATTTTGTCACAACATCTCTTCGCTGCTGCATATTTATTCCTAGTTTTCAAGAAATGAGCTGGTATTAAAACCAGCCACCAGCAGACATCTTCTGAGCTGATTTTGGTAAATGGTAAATGGCCTGTATTTGATATAGCGCCTTCTAGAGTCCTGGCACCCCCCAAGGCGCTTTACAACACAACCAGTCATTCACCCATTCACACACACATTCACACACTGGTGGGGATGAGCTACAATGTAGCCACAGCTGCCCTGGGGCGCACTGACGGAGGCGAGGCTGCCGAGCACTGGCGCCACCGGTCCCTCCGACCACCACCAGCTGTCACTGCGAGCGCAGGAGGATTGGACCCAAAATGCAGAACACCACAACTCAAGGCTGGAGAGGTCGTTTAAAATAAAAATCCTTTTATTAGGAAAACCAAGACTGTAGGACTCTACGCAAAGAATAACGAAAGTTCTATAGACAAAAAAACCAAAAGCTCACTCATGAGCCAGGAACTATAAATCTGTAGAGGACGCTGCAACGCTGACATGAGACAATGAACCGACAAGCACTGGAGACGCAGACAGGATTATATACACAGGGTTGGGGTGATAGGAGATGAGGAGCAGGTGCGTGGGGAATTGGGTACAGGTGAAACTAATAACAGAGAGAAGGAGCAGAACGGAGCAGGGGAGGAAACCAGACCTAACTGGGGAAGGGTCACACACACTAAAGGAGACTAAGGCCTAGTCCACACGTAGCCGGGTTTGTTTAAAAACGAATATCCGCCCCTCCAAAAACTTGAATCCACACCACCTCGTTTTAAAAAAACTGTCCACACGTACCCGGATAAATACGTTAAGGCCATGCCAGACCTGTAGGCGGCAGTACTTCCCCCGTTCTTAATCTCGTCCTTCGTCTGTGGTCTTCTGCAAGGAGCAGTAATTCCGCTTGCAAAAACAAACAAGCAAAAAGCGCTTGGACAATTGGTAAAGAGAGCGCAGCTCTGAGGGCGTCCATGCTGTCGGCTAGTGTAAACACAGGTCGCACACGTGATGTCAGCATTTTTTTGTCGCGGGAAGTGACTTTGCGGACCTTAAAACTCCGGTTTCGCCTGTCCACACGCAGACACCCAAAACGGAGAAAACGCAGATCTTCACTTTGGCCGGAGTTTTTAAAAAGATCCGTTTTCGTGTGAAAAAACTCCGTTTTCGTGTGGATGGCAGGCCAAAACGTAGAAAAATATCTACGTTTTGGCAGATCCCCCGCTACGTGTGGACAGGGCCTAAGGAAAGGAGACTAAGAAACTGTAAAAATAAACCTATAGAAACTACAGTGGGGAGATAAGAGAACATGAGGAAAACCTGGAGGGGGCTGGGGACCAAAGGGACAGAGAACATGACACCAGCAGGCAACATGGGTTAAGTGTCTTGCCCAAGGACACAACCACAGTGACAGACTGAGCAGGGCTCGAACCTGCAACCTTCCGATTACGGGGCGAGCACTTAACTCCTGAGCCACCGTCGCCTACGTCTTGTTTCCCTTGTAATGGGCAGAATCAAACCCAGTTATTTTCTCTGGGTGGAGGGCTGGAAATCCTGCCACCCAGGTGGTCATTTGTCCCACTGGTGGACTTTACGTAGGTGATGACAACCTAAAGGCTTGTGTTAGGAGAAAATAGCCAGTTTTTGTGGAAGTTGTGTGCATAAGGAACACTGTGCAAAAAATCGTGTTTTCTCTAGAGACTTCGGATCACAAGACAGCATTTGATTTGAAAAAAATCTGCTTTCTATCGTTTTTTAAATGAAGAAAAACGCAGCCAGGATTTGAATCATTTCTTAATCAAATTATTGACGAAGGAGCGAGGGTATTATCTCAGCACTTTCCCCTGACAGCTGCTTGTGTCCAGTATGTTGTCATTTTCCTGGGCTCTGACCTTTTTTCATGCTTGTTTATATTCATCACTCCTCTATGGAAATGTTGCTTTGCTTCTTTGTCCAAAAAACAATGAAGATCTGAAAAAAAGGTGCTGAAAGACAGAGATGGGCGATGAAAGACGCTTGAAAACACACCATATCTGCACTTCTGCAGAAATGAGACGGCAGAGGAAAATCCCTACAAGATGGAACCTGCTCCAGTGCTAATCCACTCATTTTTCATGGTTTTAATCAGCAAGTCGAGCTAAAAAGAATAAAAGAAAAAACACAGCAGATGGGAAATAAAAAACCCAATGTGCGGTAGATCATTTGTTTATTTAAAATGTTTTGACTGAATGGAAAATTTTCAAAAGTTGTCTTTTTCATTTCGCAAAGGCTTAAAAGTTTTACCTTGTAGCAAAAACAACTAATCAGACTTTCCATTTGAGGAGAATTAACAGAAACAGCCTGAGATGCATGTTTTGTTTGCCTCTCTTCTTGTGCAGCACTTTGGACAGCTGCCATGCTGGTTTTTAAATGTGTTTCAGAAATAAAACTGGTATGGCGTGGATGAAATAAAGAACCCACCAACAGGCAGGAGGATGCTGAATGCTAATTTTATTGACTAAATAGAAAACAAATGGGATGCCATGTCACAAAAGTAAGAATCTGAGCAACACATGGCAGAAACTGACCGTGCACATGTAAAGAAAAACAAAAGGTTGGAAAAGAAAAACCTAAAACTCTGGTATTTATCTACTGAAGGAGCTGAAGACTAACAGGAGCAGGTTTGATTACTAACGGAGACCAGGTGAGGGAGAAACAGCACAAAGACAGGTGCAGCAGTAAATCTCCACTAAATGTTGTTTAAGGCGATCGACACGTGACAACCTCAGTCGATACAGATGTTTATAATGCAGTTGTTTCACGCTGGCGGGATGTGAGTCCTAATCCTGGAGTTAGGAAGATATTTGAGATGTTATCCAGGTTTTTGTATTTCCATTTCAAAAACCCAAAAGGGGAATCAGATGGATGTTGAGCCTTTTGCCAACAGGACACATGGTCACTGATGGAAATGTTGGGTAATGCACAACTTGGTTAGACCTCCATACAATAGCGATTTGGTGTCTTTAAAGAGCAAGTCACCCACAAATCAACTTTTTTTCTGATAAACTACAGTGATCCCTCGTTTATCGCGGTAGATGCGTTCCAGACCTGGCCGCGATAGGTGAAAATCCACGAAGCAGGGACACCATATTTACAGTACAGTGTCAGAACCCAAGTTCCCAGGCCAGCCTCTTCCAGCTAGCCGGCCTCCACCATGGACCACAACTCCCAGCATGCCCCTCGCGGGGATTCCCTCCACGTCGCATCTATGTCACAAACCGCGGCTATAAACGGAAGTCGCCTTTCCAGCTCACCACTCAGTCATCGTTTCTTCAGATTCATGATCAGAGTTTCCAACCTACCGATCCATCCCACGAACTATCAGCTCATAGTAAGTTATCTTACTTACTTCTGGAAAGCCCGGCATTTCCGTGTCACTTCGTTGACGCTGGAACGCTCGGGGGTTTCTTAGATTAAATCGTGAGCCGGCGTTTTACCGACGCTCTCACTTCCGCGTCTGTGAAACCACGCGCTCCCTACAAGCTCAACTCCCGAATCCAGCCGACCAGTCTGACATACAGTACTATATTGAATTATCGTATGATCACATTCTCTTTTTGTGGGTAAAACTCAAGAAAAAAAATTTTTTTACTTGGTTTTTTTATAGTTTTATTACAAAAAGTGCATTTTATGATGAAATTGATGAAAAAAAAAACAGGAATTTCTTGATATTTCGCATAGAAAAATACCGCGAATCAGCGAATTTCCCTTGAATAAGGCTCCAAAGAAAAAATCCGCGAAGTCGTGAATCCGCGATTAACGAGCCGCGAAGTAGCGAGGGATCACTGTATATAAATGTGTGTCTAATCGTGCTGCAGACACGTGTAGTCAATAGTTTTGCACTTTAGTGCATTTTAGTTAAAATTTTTATTTTCTGCCTAAAACTGTCAGTGTTGTGCCGTTGCCAGGTAAAAACTCTGCACTGCATTTGAATTAAAATCTGCCATTGCTATTGGCTAAGAGGTACCCTAGAACATTAGCTGGTACCATGTGATGTCACAATGTCGTTGTGAGCCTGTGTGTGTGTGTGTGTGTGTGTGTGTGTGTGTGTGTGTGTGTGTGTGTGTGTGTGTGTGTGTGTGTGTGTGTGTGTGTGTGTGTGTGTGTGTGTGTGTGTGTGTGTGTGTGTGTGTGTGCATTTGTTAGCGGCTCCGCCCTCTTGGTCTGCTAGGCAACAGCATTTGTTGCTTTTTCAAACAGGAAGTGGGAGTGGAGTAATAATCTGGTAGGGGGTGACTTGTTCTTTAAATCCTTTTCAGCACTGAAGGATTCCAGGAAGAATGATTCATGAAATCAAGTTCATTAAAAATGCCTCATTTTGAGCCGATGAAACATTTATGAGTCCAGTTCCCCTTTTTGAAAGTTAAGAACAAGTTGTTTCGGGTTTCCTGTGAATTAAAATTAAACTGCTTTGATTCTGATCAGCAGTTTCTGATTAACACTCGGTGCTGTCGTTCACTCCCAGCGACGCGTTCCACTCAAGTTCTCCTAACTTCTATATTTTACCTCCAACAGCCAAAAGCTCCTCTGAATGTTGCCTTCTCTTGGTGTGAGGATGTTCAGCATCATCGTCACGAGCACACTCGTCCACTGAGCTGGACACTTTATGTCTGGTATGTTTCTAGAAAGTCAAATAAATAAAAAAATCACTCCAAAGTGTTTATAGTCATCCATCTTTATAGTGCAGGTTTTACTGGAGATTAACAATGCTGCCAATCTCAAATGAGCTAAAGATGTGTATTTCTAAAATGTAAAATGTGCATGCTGGTGATCATGTAATAAACTTCCTAAATAGGTTGGGCAGTGTCACTATCCGTTACAAGAAAGCTGCAATGCTGCTTCAAGGGAGGATAACTTGATCTGTGGGAAACTTAGAGAATAAGCGCTATCATCTCAATCTGAAAAGTTAAATAAATGTAAACACAAATTAGTTGTTGCAGAATCCCAGTGAAATTTTAAGAAACCTGGGATTAGGGTTACCCACTAAAAGGCAATAAAAGTAGCCCTGAGCCCTAAAACAAATGCTTTTGGTTAGGATGTTTGCCAAGTTCTCCACTGTTGGTTGTCTTTGGAGAAGATTCTTCTACCTCCGTCTTTGACACACACACACACCTCCAGCAGATTCAGGTTCATAAAAGCAAACTAATCTGATCAGAATAAAGGAAACAATACTGATTTCTACCTGAGTAGAGGCATGGTTTTGATATCTAAGATTAAAAAGTTTTTTTTTCCTTTACTGTGAATGAATGACTGGAAGAAGGAGAGAGCGTTTCTCTGTCATTCTCGTCTGCAGAGTTCCACAGGACCTATCATTACCAGATGTCACACAGAAGGTGGCCGCTGGCCAAAACACTGCCTATCTCCTAAAAACTCCAGATCTCTGCTTCTTTTTCCTCCTCTCCCGCCTTCTCTCTCCCATTCTCTCCTTCCTAACTCGCCCTTTCTCCTTTTCCCTCTCACACTCTCAGATATTTTCTTTCTTTTCCTCCCCCTCTTCTCCACTTCCAGCTGTTTTTGGCGCAGGCGGCGAGAACGAGTGGAGTTCTCCACCAATTGTCTCGGTCCGGAGAGGAGCTTGGTGGTTGGACCCCACCCCCCTGCTGTCTCTCCCCTCTCTGCGCCCTGTTGCTCCCCGATCTCTTGTGTTTTTCCTCTCCTCCCCTTGTTGTGAGAGAGCACACCTGCTTGATTTTGGCTGAACACGTCCTGATTTCAACAACCCCACAGGCCCTGTCAGCCTCTTCTTGGTCTCATCCCCCCATTTGACTGGATTTTGGAAGTCAAGCTCCTCTCGTCGGCTTCCAGTCGTCTCGCCTGGCTTCTCCTGAAACAGGTAGGGTTCTCTTTAATCTGATGGAAGTTTGGATCGATGTTAACAACTCTTAAAGACTTGAGACCATGTCCTTAGATTTTTTTCTCTCCACAAATGGGTCAACAGATAAAACTCCATGTGTGCTAAAGCTGATTTAAAACACACTTTTCCATGGAATATATTCCTTGCGTTGTGATGTTCCGAACATGTGGTTCTGCTTCCACTCCACATTTGAATTTGTGACAAGGAGCTTAAATCAGTCCAATCTGCACACAGCTGAGGGAAAGGAGCAGTGGCTCTGAAGGGGGTGTGGTGGAGCTGCTCAGGCTGGCACCTCGGGTCTCTGCCAGGAACTTCAGTCTTTTGGTCCTTCAAAAGTTTCCAAAGCATCTACTGTAGTGTTGAGATTGTGCATTTAGCCATATGTTTTAGAAGCTGGAGCACATTTGTTTGTTCAGGGGAAGTGGTGGAACAGTTGTTTATTTAGATGTAACCCAAATGTGCATTCTTCAAACTGTGTTTAATGCATGCGTCAGCTTTAGGACTCTTAACTGAACCAGGAAACACTTTTTCTCTCCCTGTGAGCAGGACGGCTATGGGCTGATTCACCCCGTCACAGCAGCTCGGGACTTTGAATGGAAACGTTGGTTCTGTTCCTGTTCCAGTAAAGCATGAGTGTTCCTCCTGCACCTCCTCGGTCCGCCGGGACTTTTGCTGCTGTGCTTTATGCAGAAGCAGACCCAAATTGCTAAGGGCAACGTTAAGTAAGGGGCTTTGATGAGGAGATGAATGAAGGTTTTACCTGGAAACACACACAATGCCATTAATCCTGTAATGGTGCAGCTTCCTCTGTCAACAGAGAAGTCTGAAGGCTTCGCGGCAAGCCGCCACACAGCTCTGAGGTAACTCATTACGTCCCAACAAGGGGAAAAAATCCTAATTTGACTCAGCTGCACTGAAAGAAGGGATGTAAAACTGAACTGGGAGAAAACAGAGCAACAAAACAACACTTTGATAGAAAAGAGGCTAAGAAAGGCACATAGATGGGACTTAAAATACACCCAGAGCAATAAAAGCATTTGGATTTTTAAAATGAGCTGAGGTTTGAAACAGAAACTGAAGCCTGGAGGAGAAAAAGTGGGGGATGCATTCTCAGAATCAAAAACCAGTGGGATCAAGTCGACACCACCCATCGGGGGTTTTGTTTTCTCTTAACCTTGCTCAGTGAAATCCTGAGTTAAAGACTTAGGGCTCAGGATGAAATGGAAAGAGAAGAAAGGACGGGAAGATTGGGAGCTTGATCCAGATCTGTGCAGACTGATAATGAGACTGATGGCAGGCCAACAGCTGAACTGACTCACTGGCTTCCTCATCACATGGCTGCTAACACAAGGAACATTTTAAATCCCCTAAATGATCCTTCAATTACAGCTTTACTCATTCTTCTATACAAAGAATTCACATTATTGTGCAAAATAAACAACCAAAGATCAGGCTGAGTTATTGATTTCCAAGAGGCTTTTGGCAACAAGTGTTGGCCGTCTCTGAGGGGAACTTTAAAAACGATGACCTCGGACTCCTGAGACAACAGCTAATGTGAGGGCTTTTTCCTCCATAATTGATTACATGTTTATTTAACCACGTGGGGAGGAAGCTTAAGCTTTATATGCTGATGGGTTGAAAAGGCCACACATGTTTTAAATGTCCTGTGGCCTTGTAAATACCTTCCAGTGATTAACTGCCAGCAGACGCGCTGCAGAGGCAGACGCTGGCCCGCGGGGAGCTGGAGGAAAAGGTGGAGCCTGGTCGTTGAAATGCTTTGTGTTGTTTGGATGTGCAAAAATGAATGAAGCCTCATACTCGCCTTTGCTGCTTTCATGCATCATCAGTTGGGTTCATCTCTGTCTGCTGGCCCCTCAGAGCCAGAACCCTCTCAATGAACGGCAGCAGCAAGGAAAAGAGAGTGACAACGCAAAGAAGGGAGAATTACCTTGCTCCCTTTTGAAAGCTCCACTTCCTGTCTGGGAATCATTAGTAACGCCACGGCCAGACTGTTGGGGGACGGACGAGAGGAGCAAGACAAAGGGAGAAGATGGAGAGCTGAGGAGGATGCTGTTGCAACAGGAAACGTACTCCTCCACCCCTTTTCTCCCAGTCAGACATGAAAAGAATGAATGATGAATCTCAGCTGAAACAGGAGTAAAATAGTAAAATCTTCTTTTTGAGGAAAAAATTGTTAAAAAGCCACAACAAGAAGAAAAATACGTTTATTTGGGTCTGCTCCTGCTAGTTTTCTAAAAATTCAACCTAATTTTTAGTATTCAGTCATGATGCAAGTTATTCTAGAGTCCATACAAACCAAATGTAACAAGAAATTTACAGTTTTTTTTATCACGAAAACCTTTCATGACCTTTCTTCTCATCAAAATCACACATTTATGAAAATAATTTAAAAGTTTGCTCGATATTTTCAACAAATCTTCTACTTAACAGCTGAATATCCAATAAAAACCCAAAATTTCAGATAGTAACAGTTAGGTCTCGCTCAGTATTTGCTTGCATAGAATGGGGATTTCTATAAAGACACTGACACAGGTCAGCGACTCGATGCATTCTGCTGGGTTTCCTTACAGAGGAAACATTTTACTTATTGGCACAATGAACTGAACTCAGTTGGACTGCATGCACAGGGAAAACATGGGATTTGGACCAGAGACCTTCTCAATGCAAGGAAACACTGACTGTCCGGACATTTCATGAACTAATAAATGATATTGTCTCAGATTTCTAAACCACATTTATAAAAAAAAGGGCTGCAAAATATTTTATATATTGATAATAAAATATGCTCAAAAGGTTGCATCTTTTTGAATTAAGAAAAAGGCTGATTCTGATTCAAAACTAAATGTTGCTCAGTCCAGTCATGCTGCTACCTGTTGTGTTGACAGGACTCTGAGCTGAACACACAAGTGTGTTGTTGGATGAGCCGGTGCGCCAGGTTTTAAGTGTGTCACAGAGGAAGGAAAGGGGAGATCTGGCCTTCATCTTGCAAGTGTAGTGGATGGATCTGAGCTGACTGGTAATGACAGGACTGATACCAGGTGCACAGCAGGTTGGCTCTGCATTCATCCCAGGTGAAAATGCCTCAAAAGCTGTGGATTTGAACCATTTTGTTCACACGTTTGGAATCCAAAGTGGCCTTCGGGCTTGCAGAAACTCCTTGCATGAGAACTGGTGATTATATAAAAAAGCCAAAATAGAGTTTATCTAATTCATCCATCCATCCATTTTCATCCGCTTATCCAGAGTCAGGTCGCAGGGGCAGTAGTCTAAGGCGAGAGGCACAGACTTCGCTCTCCCCAGCCACTTGGGCCAGATCCTCTGGGGGAATCCCAAGGCGTTCCCTGGCCAGGTGAGAGACATAGTCCCTCTACCGTGTCCTGGGTCTACCTTTAGGTCTCCTCACGGTTGGACCTGCTCGGAAAACCTCACCAGGGAGGCATCCAGGAGGCATCCTGACCAGATGCCCGAGCCACCTCAATTGGCTCCTCTCGATGTGGAGGAGCAGCGAGTGTAGTCCGAGCCCCTCCCGAGTGACAGAGCTTCTCACCCTATCTCTAAGGGAGAGCCCAGCCACTCTTCGGAGAAAATTCATTTCGGCCGCTTGTATCCGCAATCTCGTTCTTTCGGTCGCTACCCAAAGCTCGTGACCATAGATGAGGGTAGGAACGTAGATCGACCAGTAAATCGAGAGCTTCACCTTCTGACTCAGCTCTCTCTTCACCACGACAGACCGGTACAACGCCCGCATCACTGCAGATGCAGCACCAATCCGCCTATCGATCTCACGCTCCAGTTTTCCCTCACTCGTGAACAAGACCCCGAGATACTTAAACTCCTCCACTTGGGGCAGGACCTCATCCCTGACCTGGAGAAGGCATTCTACCCTTTTCCGAATCGAGACCATATTCTCAGATTTAGAGGAGCTGATTCTCATCCCAGCTGCTTCACACTCGGCTGTGAACCGCTCCAGCGAAAGCTGAAGATCACGTTCTGATGAAGCCAACAGAACCACATCATCTGCAAAAAGCAGAGACCTGATCCTCAGGCCACCAAAACGGATGCCCTCCACACCTTGGCTGCGCCTAGAAATCCTGTTCATAAAAGTTATGAACAGAATCGGTGACAAAGGGCAGCCTTGGCGGAGGCCAACTCTCACTGGGAACGAGCCCGACTTACTGCCGGCAATGTGGACCAAGCTCTGACACCGGTCATACAGGGACCTAACAGCTCGTATCAGAGGGCCTGGTACCCCATACTCCCGGAGTACCCCGCACAGGGCCCCCCAAAGGACGCTGTCAAACGCCTTCTCCAAATCCACAAAACACATGTAGACTGGTTGGGCAAATTCCCACGCATCCTCCAGGATCCCCCTAAGGGTATAGAGCTGGTCCAGTGTTCCACGGCCGGCACAAAAACCACATTGCTCCTCCTGAATCTGAGGTTCAAGACGTCTGGATATTCATGGTGTCGGTGTCAGGTTTTCTGCTTTTTGGCCTGAGTGGTTACCTGGTTTACCGGAAAATTGATGAGCTGTCGAGGAATATTGGCTCAATCCTGGAGCTCAGGGATTGATTACACCGCCCTGTGAATGCAAAAACTCATGTAATTGTCGAGATGAGTCGTAAGTTTGGAACTTTGGCTGAGATTCAGACTCTGGCACAGAAGGTTGATGCCATTAAGGATGCAGTTGATGGATCAGCACGGATTGGGATAGATTAATTATGTCATTATTGGATTTAGAGGGGTTGAGGACCAACGGAACTTTTAGACAGAGAGGAAATTATCTCTGTCTGGCCGCAAAACAAGGTCTTATCTGAATCTGGTGCCCTTGAGGCTGTGAGGCTGAAGTGAATACTCCCCCCTCAGAAGAAATGTGGAATGCTGCAGTCGCCATGGCAACTCTGTCTCCCTATCCCAGCCTGGGTGGGACTGCGACCGGTGAAGGCCGTTGAATCGTTTCCAGGAGTCACTGTGCTTTTTAAACCCAACTACCTCCCTCTCCTGTCCAAACGGAGGTGCCGAGCTCTGCTTATCGCGGCTGCATGCACTGATGTGTGGAGAGTCCCCAACCCTACCTCCCCACCTAGTGGACACTTCTGTTGTGTAATGTCTGAAGTCTGTTGCATTTCTGTCTGAGGTGATTTTTGCATAGCAAAGCTGCCCACCTGGTGGAGGGTAACTCTGGAGTGCCTTTTTTTCCCTCCACATGACCCAATCCTCACGTAAACCCTCTGACCTCAATTAAAGTAGCGCAACTCGGGTTGCGAATGACCACAGTCACCAATTCTTGTCATGTGTCTATGCCTATGTATGACTGTCTGATCTCAGAATTGTGTGCACTGAAACTCTAATGTCCCTCTGGGATTAATTAAGTGTCTTTGAATTGAATTGAACAATCCGACGAACCCTCCTCTCCAGAACCCCTGAATAGACCTCACCAGGAAGGCTCAGGAGTGTGATCCCCCTGTGGTTGGAACACACCCTGCGGTCCCCCTTTTTAAATTAGGGAACAACCACCCCGGTGTGCCAGTCCAGTGGGACTGCCCCCGATGTCCACGCGATATTGCAATCAGCCAACACAACCCCACAACATCCAGAGCCTTAAGGAACTCCGGGCGGATCTCATCCACCCATGGATCCACAACGTCCTGAGTAGAGGTCTGCAGCGCACCGTCCCCACTATAGATAGTGTTGGTAGTGCACTGCTTTCCCCCTGCGGCGCCGGATGGTGGACCAGAATCTGCTTGAAGCCGTATGGAATTCTTGCTCCATGGCCTCACCGGACTCCTCCCATGCCGGGGTTTTTGCCTTGGCGACCATCCGAGCTGCATTCCGCTTGGACTGCCGGTACCCGTCAGCTGACTCTGGAGTCCCACAGGCCAAAAAGACCTGATATGACTCTTTCTTCACCTTGACAGCATCCCTAACTGCCGGTGTCCACCAGCAGGTTCGCGGGTTGCCACCACGACAGGCACCGACGATCCTGTGACCACAGTTCCAGTCGGCCACCTCAACAATGGAGGCACGGAACAGGGTCCATTCAGACTAAATGTCCCCCGCCTCCCCCGGAACATTTTGGAAGTTCTGTCGGAAGTGGGAATTGAAGCTCCTTCTGACAGGAGACTCTGCCAAACGTTCCCAGCAGACCCTCACGATGCGTTTGGGCCTGCCTGGTCTGACCGGCATCCTCCCCACCATCTGAGCCAACTCACCACCTGGTAGTGGCCAGTTGACAGCTCCACCCCTCTCTTCACCCGAGTGTCCAAGTCATGCGGCCGCAGGTCAGATGAAACAACAACAAAGTCGATCATCGAGCTGCGGCCTAAGGTATCCTGGTGCCAAGAGCACATATGGACACCTTTATGTCTGAACATAGTGTTCATTATGGACAATCCATGACTGGCACAGAAGTCCAATAAAAAAAAACATTACTCGAGTTCAGATCAGGGGGGCCGTTCCTCCCAACCACACCTCTCCAGGTCACACTGTCGTTGCCCACGTGAGCGTTAAAGCCCGCCAGCAGAACGAGGGAGTCACTGGAAGGAAGGAGCGCTCTCTAGCACCCCCTCCAAGGTCTCCAAAAAGGGTGGGTAGTCTGAATTGCAGTTTGGTGCATAAGCACAGACCACAGTCAGAACCCATCCCCCCACATGTAGGCAGAGGGAGACTACCCTCTCATTCACTGGGGTAAACCCCAACGTACAGGCACCAAGATGGAGGGGGGCAACTAGTATGCCCGCCCTTGCTCGGCGTCTCTCAGTGGGAGCAACTCCAGAGTGGTAGAAAGTCCAACCCCTCTCAAGGAAACTGGTTCCAGAGCCATGCGTTGAGGTGAGTCCGACTATATCTAGTCGGAACCTCTCAACCTCACACACCAACTGAGGCTCTTTCCCCACCAGAGAGGTGACATTCCATGTGCCAAGAGCCAGCTTCTGTAGCCGAGGATCAGACCGCCAAGGTCCCCGCCCTCGACTACCACCCGTCGCACACTGCACCCGACCCCTTTGGCCCCTCCCACGAGTGGTGAGCCCATGGGAAGGGGGACCCACGTTTCCTCTTTGGGCTGTGCCCGGCCGGGCTCCGTGGGTGAAAGCCCGGCCACCAGGCACTTGCCAACGTGCCCCACCTCCAGGCCTGGCTCTAGAGGGGGGCCCCGGTGACCCATGTCCGGGTGAGGGAACACGGTTTCCATTTATATAGTTCATCATAAGAGGTCTTCAGGCTGCTCTTTGTCTGATCCCTCACCTAGGACCTGTTTGCCATGAGGCAGAAAGCCTCAGACAACTTAGCTCCTAGGATCATTGAGACACTCAAACCCCTCCACCACGGTAAGGTGTTAAATCAGTAACAGTTAAACTCTTTTCCCAAGCTCTGTATACAAAATATAATTTCATTTCCAAAGCAATAATCCTCAAAAACGTCCTTTTCTTTTTTTTTTTTTTTTTTTTTTTTTACTTTAATGAGTTACAAACAAGCTCTTACAGATTGTAGCCTAAAACGACTGTCTTGGCTGTCCAGCTTGCATGAAAAGTTGCTGAAGTGTTTATAGAAAACACCTGACAGATTGATTGCAGGACTCATGGAAGGGTGTCTGAAATGCTGCACCATGAAGCATATCTGTGCATTTCTGTTAAAGCGCTCACGGTCAAAAGGTCAAAGAGAAGATGAGGTTCAGAACTCAGCTGTTAAAATTTCACGGGGTGGTCCGATGCATTTAGGAGGGGCATAGTCATGCAGCATGATTGACCTGGTAAAATGTGCCAGATGTGGGATTTTACATCAGCAGCTCCATTAAAAATAACAATTTGGCAACAATTAATAAAGATTCTTTCCTATGTTTATGCTAATGTGTTGGTTCAGAGTGTTTTGATACAGCATGGTATCAGTCTGGTATCCAACAGCCCCATTTGGGAAGGCCTTCAGTCACTAAAGATAAAAGAAAGGCTGTTCCTGCCAAGATTGTAGACAACATTTTAGTTGGCTCAAAACATCAGCTTTGCTTAGATATGAGAAAGGAACACATCCAAGCTTAGTCAGCCTGTTGAGTGCTGGAACATTCTGGATCTGGTGGAAATCCAGATGCTGCAGTGCACACAACGTGCATGGAAAACAGCATCTCAAACTAATCCGGATTCATGAAATCACCGATTTTGGTGCTTTTAAGAATCTTTTAAGAACGTCTCATGGGGAAAGAAACTGAATCAGAGTTCCGCCATTCAACCTAATTCCCATGTGAATTTAGGTGAACACGCTGCAACTACTCAAACAAAGCTGCAGTGTGATGAAGCAAAGACTATAATTACTGCTCTGCAGCTCCGAGCCGTGATCCCTATGCCTGACCTGACGTAACCCTAAAATGGATTTACACCATGTCAGCACATCATTTTCCTCCCCACTGTCTCTCACACACTCCTTAAACCTATTTTAGATCTTAACCAGCTATTTTTGTAGGGTTTCTCTCATTTTGATCAGGAACATGAACTGTGCTGCATTGACAAGTATCAACACAGAAGAAGCAGCGCATACTCAGAAGGCAGAAACAAAAAGAAAACCCAAAGACACAGTTCATGAGCATCATCGTTACACACCATATAAATCTCCAGAGAGTTGCTTTAAGGCCCGGCCAGCTGATGGTTTTGGGAAGGTTTCCTCATCCTGCTCATGATGTTTGGGTCAAGGTCCGCTGCAGCTGCGGCTCAAACCAGCCCTTCAATCATCGTGGCACCGCTTTGGAAGGAACGGCTTTTGGCTGAATGTTCGACCGACAGATTGCTGGCTTTTTGAGACTGTTTGTCTGCGTGTGAGAAAGAAAGCGAGCGCGTGTCAGTGAGTGAAAGGTCAGGAGGTTTGCACGGATGTCCTCATTGTCTCTGAGTGCTCAGAAATAGACAAGGAAGTAGGAATCTCCTCTTGGATGTGTGTTTACACTGCTCTTTCTTGAGTTTTGATGCTCACAAATTAGATTTTAAAAAACAAAATGTGAAACTCGGTGTGTCGCTGTGAACCTCATACAGATGTAGCAACAGCTAGTTTCTTTGACACCTTTTAAAGGTCAAATTCATTCAGTGCACCGTCATTCCTTTTTGAAGAGGGAAAAATCCCTCACTCATTTTCTGAACCACCTATGACCAACGGTCACCAGGCCAGAGGTGGAGGACATCCTGGAGAGTTCATTTGAGCATCACACATTTGTTTTAACAGCTCTAAAAAGACTTTGTGTCTACAGGTCACCTGGAAAACTGAGTTTTCAGTGTCCAGCCATGCTAAGTGAAATAGACTTATTGTGACTGGTGGTTTTAATCTGCATGCCTATAATGCACCAGAATTACTACCTTAACTGTTTTTGGCTATGTAATGATTTTTTTCAACATGCCAAGCAGCCGTCTCACAACAGGGGACACGCCCTTGAGCTGGTTTGGCCTCTATTGTTGATGTCTTAGTACAGAGAAGCCCTGAGGTGGTTGAACATTTTAATTAACAGTCTTCCTGCTATTTTAACTGCTTTGTCTGATTCAATTATTTAAAAAAAAAGTCAAAATGCCAAAACTAATGATATTATTGTGCACCTACAGTATGTGGTTGTTCAATTCAGTTTAGTTCATCAATGTTTCACTTCACATAAACAAACCTGAACTCTGTAGCTTGTTTTTAATCAATCAAAGAATAGTTTGCACATTTATGGTAATCACATGCTACAAACAGATCCACGAGGCCAGCAGTGGTGTTCCTCAATGCTGTATATTGGGCCTTTTTGTTTGTTTGTTTTTTCTGTGGATGCAGACACTTGATGGGGTATTCATGAAGCAAACAAATAGCTTCCACAGTTATGCTAAGGACATCTCCATGTTTCCTGAGGCCCCATTTTAAGTCTACAAAAATAAACCTTCCCCATTTTTTTCTTTTTAAAACCACATTTACATTGCTAATAGGTCCTAATGTTCAGTTCTGCAACACTATTGGCTGTTAAAATGTGTAAATAGGCCCGTTTATCTGGCCTCCTAGAACAACGTGTGAAAGGTTAAAAATAGATTTTGCAGTTGTTTTCTAAATTTGGGTTTCTGGGGGTTAAACATCTTAGATACAGCAGCCTGGATTACAGAGAGGTTTCTGCAACTCCAACAGGACAAAAAAGGACAGTTTATTTTCTGTGTTTAACGAGAACCAAGTTGAAAAGATACACAAAATGAACGTACAGAAAATGTTTAAGGGTAGAACTAAAGCTTTAGTCATTGATGGAGGGAGAGAAAACACACATCAGACATGAGAAAACCTGTCTTTTGCTCTTTTCAAACAACCCAGGAGCCTAGAGGTTCGTTTTCACTCCGAGTTCAATTTAACTAAACACTTCAAACATGTAGTCAAGTTTTATTAAAAACCCTACCCAGGCTCTGCCATTTTCTGTTTTGATTGCAATGCCCGGCTTTCTGGTCACCCCAGAGAAACATGTCCATTCTTCAGCTGTTACCAAACCCTTCTGCTTGTGCCAACCAAGACCAGCAAGTGGGCTCACTACACGTTGTCACTTGAATGGTCTTGGGTCAGTTATCTTGCAAAGCTGTTTTAATTTGTGAACCCCATCACCATCTGACGCAGGCCTTTTAACAGTCCCAAGAGTAAGAACTAACTCTCATGGAGAGGCCTCTTTCCAGTATTACAGCCCCCATCTGTGGAACAGTCACCTAAGGACCGACGTGAATGTCGATGTTATTAACAGTTGGCTCAAGACTTTTTTTTAGCTGTATTTCCTGTCCTGGGTCGTCTGTACATTTTACTGGCACATTTGTTTTTATCTTTGTTTTTTATGAATTTTGCGGGGGGTTGTTTGTTTCTTTGTTGGGGGTGGGAGTAGGGGGTAGTTTTTATTGTTTTTTTTATTATAGCTTTCAACTTTGGGCTTGGGCTGGATTAATGGTCTTGCTGCTTATCCGGTTTGGTCTGGTAAACGCCATGTCAGTAATGAGCAAAACTTTTATTTTCACAGATTTTGTTGTTTCACAGGGTCTGGAATTTCTACATATCAGTGAGAACTGGCTGCCTGTGGGGGATTTGAGTGCCTTGTTGGAGCTTTCACCAGATTGTAGCTATTTTACTGTCCCAAGGTCTTCTGGCAGAGGCAGTGGGCTGCTTGTCATTTATAAATCTTGTTTTATATTAACTTGACAGCTTTTTCCATCAGATCTACCCTCTTCTACTTCTCAGACATCCTGGCTGTAAACCTGCTAAAGTATGATCTCGTTATGATTCTTGGTAAATGTAATAACATATGTGCTGCCCTGATAAGCCAACAGCTAAAGACATTCGACACCTACTGAGTTTGTTTAATCAGTCGCAGTGGGCCGTCGGTCCTACCCATGCACTAAGACACACCTTGTATTTGGTGCTCTTGGTCTTCCTGCTGTTGACGAAAATTTTGAGCCCTGTTTTTTCTGATCAGGTACTCAGTTACCCATCTTATGTCATTTTAAATTACCCTGCTTACCTGCTCCGACATATCCTCATGTGAGACGTTGTTGTGTTTTAAACGCCACTAAGACTGCTGAGTTAGGTGAGACTTTGTGCGTAGAAGGGGAAAAGCCAAACTCAGTGCCACTTAGCACTTAGGAGCTTACCCTGTCAGTGTTCCCCAGGGTAGCTGTGGCTGTGCTGCTGCTCATCACCACCAGTGTGTGAATGAGTGTGTGAATGGATGAATGAAACACTGTAGTGTAAAGCACTTTGGAGTCCTCTGACTCTGAAAGGCGCTATACAAGTGCGGGTCATTTATCGACTTCCTTCATTTTGTTATTGATAAGTCACGCTTTTTCAAGCTGTTATTGCAAACTCGCCACCTGTCACTGTGGTCCCAGTACCTTACTGGACTATACTGGTGACATTTGAGTCTTTATCTGAGTTAGAACAATTGATCACTCGACTAAAGCCATCTGGCTCTCCCTGTGATGTTTTGCCACCTAGACTCGGCAAGAAAATGTTCCCAGTGGTGGCTTTTTTTCTTTATAAATGGTAGTCTCACTTCCAGTGTGGTTTCAACCTCATTGAAGAAAGCAGTTGTTCATCCTGTGTTGAAAAAGCCTGGGATGGATTCAACAATTTAAGCTAACTACAGGTCCATCTCGAAACTCCCTTTCCTTTAGAAGCTGCTGGAGAGGGTCGTGTATTCACAGCTGGTAGCTGTTTTGATCACTCAGGGTTGGGCAGAACTGAGACTGCTCTTTTAATGGTTCTAAATGATACTTTTTTAGCTGGTGATATGGATGATGCTGTTGTCTTGTTGTTGGATCCAACTGCAGATTTTGACATGGTCAACCATGACATCCTTCTGGACTGATTACAGCACTGGGTGGGGACCACTGGGCTCCTACCTCCAAGGCAGGAGCTTCGTTGTTTGGATGGGTGAGGCTATATCACCCCTGGGTGAGACTCTGCTGGGGTGCGCCACACAGCTCTGTCCTTGGTCCCCTCCTGTTTGCAGTGTATCTGCTCCCCAGGGGTTCTCTTTGTCAGCAGTGTGAAATTCCATCTCTACACTGATGATGGCCAGATCTACCTTCCCCTCTGGCCGGGGGTAGGTGGATCTGTCTCTCCACTACTGGACTGTTTGAAGGACATTAAATCCTGGATGGCTTCTAACTTTTTTGCACTTGAACAAAAAGCAAAATGAAAGTCACAATAGAATTGATGGTTTGGGATTTAGATGTTGACCTCATGTCTTTGTCCCTGTGCAAAAGGAAAGGATTCAGCAATTTGGTTATTAAATCTAATCAGCCCTCAAGTTTGACACACAAATCAATAAGCATGTGTGGTCTCATTTTTTTTTTTTTATCTATGACAGTTATCCATTATCAAGTCTTTACTGTTGCACGCTCATCTGGAGTGTGTGCTTCATGCTATTGTCCTGTCCTAGCTGGATTACTGTTAAGCTTTATATGCTGGAATGAGTCAGGGCACGGTTGCACAGCTCCAACTCATCCAAAACTTGGGAGCTAGATTTTTTTAACGGTAATCAACGCAGGGATCACATCACTCCAGTGTTGGATACTCTGCACTGGCTCTCAGTGCAGTAGCTAAATTTAAGATCCTGCTTTTTGTGTACAGGGCTCTTCGGGGCAGTGCTTCCCCCTTATCTTTCTGCACTATTTCACAGGCATGTCCCCTTTCAGTCTATTTGCTCAGCTGAGGAGGAGTTGCTAGTAGTCCCCCTGCTCCAAATGCAGATCGAGGGGGGGGGGGGGGGGGTCGTGCATTCTCGGATTTGACCCCAACTCTGTGGAAGGAGTTGCCATTAAGAATCAAGCAGGCACCACCTCTTCAAGTCTTCCTTTTATTTGGTAGCCTTTCAGCCATAGGGTCCATGACACTGGCTTGGTGTTTTTAATTTCTTTTACTTTGTTCTTATCTTCGTCTCTTGTTTTTATCTGATTATTATCAACTCTTTCTGCATTTTATTATTTCTATTGTTTCTTTTTCTACTGTTCTATGACCTTGTGATATTTGTTCTGTTCTTCTCATGTCTTTTATGGTGGTTTTCAGCACCTTGGGCTTCTGATAAGGTTGTGGAAGAGACTTTATAAACAAAAACAATTAAACTGATTCACATTGACACACAAAGACAATAACATTCACTCACACCTAGGGTCAATATAGGCTTTGCCAATCAACCTAACATGCATGTTTTTGGTCTGGGGTGGAAACACGAGTACCTGAAGGAAACCCACAAATTCATGGGAAAAAATGCTAACCCTGCGTTAGAATGGCTGGAGCTGGAATTTCACCCTGTGACCACCATGAAGCCCCAGAGAAAACAAACATTTATCTTTCGTCTTCTGTTCCACCCTAAAGTTTCATCCAGCATCCCTCTGTTTACCTTTGATTTTGTTCAGCAACAGCCTGATAATTATTTATAAATTATGTAAGAAACTGATGATTCCTAATCTAATTCTCTATCCACCCAAACATCCTAAATGTGTTGCAGGCTCTGCTAGCAGCACCATGAAGACAGCCTGTCTCTCCCTGCTCCTGATCACATCCTGCTGGGCTCTGCCCTTCCACCAAACTGGCTTCTTAGACTTCATGATGGAAGATGAGCCTGGATCAGGTACACCTCCGCCACCAAAGGAACCAGAACTCCCTGAAATAAGTGGACCTAAGTGCCCCTTCAGATGCCAGTGCCAACGACGTGTGATCCAGTGCTCGGATCTTGGTAAGTAGACACACTTCAGGTGTCTCAAGATGCCCAAAATAGATATGCATCAAGGCTGCCCAGCTGCTCAGGTTCATGATGCATGGTACAAAAATAAAGAACTAAAACAATGATACATTTCTGCTAAGCATAAATGTGTACTCTTAACATTTTTTATCAAAAAGTGCTAAATATATGACAAACAAGTTCCAGTTTTGTATTTAAACTTTAAAAAATGCATTAATATATAAGATTTTTGAGAAAACATGAAATTTGTAATCAGAAGATCAAACCTAAATGCTGTCGTTGAGTTGTTATATTTAAAATTAAACAACCCACTCATGGCTGAGAAGTAAACAAATGAGGCTGCGGAAAGATCGTTCTCATCTCTGTAGCGAGCAACTTAAAAATGAGACCCTCTCCCTAAAGAGAGTTTTACCAGGAAGTTGCAAATCCTTCACTAGCCGGAAATGTGCACATCAACCACAACAAAGCTGTTTGACTTTGATTTTGCAATTTTATTTGCACAAACGTGTAATTTTACCACCTTATATGTCATCCCTACTTTGGTACAACATATGGTTTTAGTTAAAGTTCAGCATTATCATGCAATCAGCTTCCACCACCCCTCCAGCGTTGGGATCTCTCCCTTATGGGGCAGTCTCTCCTGATAGAGTAATTGCTTTCTGAATCACTAAAGGGGGACTTCCGCGCATCAAAACAATTCCCAAAAAAGTTGACTTTACACATACTTGTGGTTTGCAGAACCTGGTCTGACAAAACTGCACTCCCAAGAAAACACAACTGTGCTGAGAATCGGGTTTTAATGTTGCTTTTTACTGTAAGACAGAGACGAGTTTATTGGACGAGGCGTTGAGGTCAGACAGGACAGCTGCTGTAGTTTCATTGAACTTTTAGCTATTGCTGTTATTTTAATAGCAGAAGAAGCTGTAAACTCCCTCCACCCAGACTTACTGGGTCATTTGAGGGGTGTAGTGTGTAACACATGGCTGCAAAATCCTCTGGAGAACACGGGGCCACTGTTGATTTGTTAATCACTCGCAGATGCTGTGAGTCTTACTTCACTTCCTGTAACTGATGCATTATCTACAGTTTCAGAGCAATTTGTTTTCCTAAACACGGGTGAAGATTAAAGGATATTCTGGATTTTTGGAAAGTCCTGAACAAACCCCAGTTTCTAAAGACTACATTTACTTTTTTTTTTTACCTCATCATAGTCAAAACAATTTACTCAGTTGTCGCTTTTTGTTGTTTCCAGCACATCAAATGTGTTTAATCTGATGTAAAACAGTTCCAGAAAAATCCCTCTCTTTAGTGATTCCTGCTTATTACATAAAAGTGCAAGATAAGCTGTGGTGATTGATTGGCTTTTTGGCTCTGGTGTTGTTTGGAGAAGGAGAGGCTTGTTCTTTGGATGAGAAGCAGCCGGGAGGAACACCGACTGGTGATTCTGCCATGATAAAACAAAAGAAGAGCAGACAGACATGAGTGAAGAAGAGAAGGTTGGGGTCAGAGCGTGAACTCTGAGCTGACTTTGCAGGTGGAGCTGATCTGCAAGTGTCAGACTGACAGAGACTAGATTCTTTACATCGTTCATCCATTCAGGACAAACAGCAGCAATGTTTTTTTTCCTCCTGCATCAGAGCGCCCCATTTGGTTCCCAGAACAGCTCGCATCCACACACACACACACACACATGCACACACATGCACAGGCAAGAAAAAAAAGTCCAACTTAAAAAAAAAACTTTGGAAATGTGGATTTCTTAGCTGGCAACATCACAGTGAGACGTTTTCTGAAGAGAAAAGTACAAACACTCACAATCTTGACTGAATGGTCAAGGAAAATCCATCTTCACGATTAGTTTTAGTTTACTGATGGAGTTTGCTGGTGGCTTAAGCCTGAGAGAAATAAATAAATAAATAAATAAATAAATAAATAAATAATAAAGTTTATTGTGATTTGCACATTTGTTTCCTTCGTAATTTATGGCATCTTGGTGGGAGGTTGTGGAAGGCAACAGCATTTGTTGCATTTTTCAAACAGGAACTGGGAGTGGAATAATACTCTGGTAGGGGAGATAGGATGAGACTTGCTCTTTAAAGAAACTTGTATATTTTCAAACTGATGTGCTCCAAGGAACCCAGCAAAGTCTGAGCAACAAAGTCTGTGATTGCCTTTATTTATATACAAGAATGATTTAAAAAAAGGAATGTTTGTGCAAGTGAAGAGGTATAGAGTGAGTCTGAGCCGTGACCACAAACAGCTGTGAGGGTTTATTGGTCATTCACTGTGGAGCTGGAAAAGCAGACAGGAAAACGAATCAATTTGCAGGTGATGTTTGAAGAAGTCATCCCAAGTTTTTGAGCCAAACTTTGTCCAGAAATACCGGGGACACAAAGTCTTTGTTAATTTCCCGTCACTTTGCAGCAGCAAAGATTAATCTTCTATTTGTGCGAGGATGGTTTTAAAAGTCTTCTATAGCACAAGACATGGTCACAATGTCTCGTGTGTGACGCATAAGTCCAAGTAAAATAATTTCCATGTGACTTTGCTGTTCAGGTATGCACTTGCATATTTATTCCGAAGGAAATTTGTTTTCAGGACAATTTCCACCATATGTCCCTCAGAGCGTGACAGAGTTTAGTCCCTTTCGGAACGCCGCAATTTTTAAGAGCGGAAAACCCCAAATCTGTTCAAAGTAAAGTTTTATTCCTCCGTTATTAAATATTTTTGTTAAAACAAGTCAAGCTCTGAAAATGTCACAAGATGTACCAAAAGTTAAACTCTTTGACACAAGCACATCATTTTTTATGGTTTCTTTTCAACAGATGGCATGAAGGAAAAGATGTTCACCACTTAAACATCACCATCACTATCCTTGCATCTCACCCTGAGGGATGTGTTACATGATGCATTCAACAAAAATACTGAAAAAAAGATATTTAGCTTGACAAGAGTCAAAACTGACAACTATATAATTTATTAGAATCATAACAATAGTTTTACACAAGACTGAGATCTTCTCTGGTCTTAAGCAAGGCCGGATTATAATATGGGCAAACTGGGCACAGGCCCAGGGGCCCACAGCCACAAGGGGGCCCACACGAGCAGCAGTCTTTTTTTATTTATTTATTCATTTTTTGTGCCGCAGTCTTAATGTTGGAGAAAAAAGTTAATAAGTAATTAAACTTGCGCCCGCATTTTCTAAGTTAACAGACATTTCTTTTAACAACGGTAGTTTTTGCATCTTTACTGCCTGCTTCAGCCCTCTCCCCCCTCCCCAGCGCAGCGGCCGCAAACTCACTGATGCGCCTGCAGCCTCTCAGAGTTCCTGCTGATCTAAACATTGAAAGAATCATTTCATTTTCTGTTCCTCACTTCTGATTACCTTTAATAGTGTCTTTGTTGCAACCACCAGGTACAAAAACGAACTTGTTTTTATTTGACTATTTTTCTGTCCTGTCTGTTTATTATCTTCCTGCATCTCCTCTCAATCCTAAAGAAAAACTGCTACCTGGGTTCATATATATTCACCTTATGAGTTACCTTTGAACTGCAGTTCTAAAAGATCTACCGACTGCAAAAATCGCGGAGTGCGCGCCGGCCACAACAGTGCGGTGAAGTCACTGGAGGATGAAAAAGGTGATGCGCTGCTCCGCAGCAGCGAAACGCATCAGACACAAAGAAAAGACAGAAAGCATGAAAGGATATGTGCCGACATGAACAATCGTGTGTTAACTTTGTTTTTGAGGTGGCGACACTTTGATAATGTTACTGCAGCCGTTCTCAGGACACATCTGTCTGGAGCGCATCAACGATCAGAGCTCTGCGCCTCTCAGCTCTAAATAATCCCTGCAGAGTGCACATAGATAATTTAATATAAGCAGTACCAGGATCGTTTTCGGGCTAAAAAATTGTCTACAGTCCATCTTCACTAATATGTTTGTGGCCCTGCGGGTTTTTCTAACTCTACCAGTTACAAATTGTGAGGGGAACGATCATTTTCACAAATGACAAGAATAAAAAATGAACTGAGAACAACACTAACTCAACAGCGCCTCAGTGCACTGTCACTGATGGCTAATGAATCTCAGCTTGTCAGGAATCTGGACTTTGATGACGTTGTAAATGAATTTACTAATAGAAAGGCCAGAAAGTAGTTTTTGTGAAGGCAAGAGAGGAGACCAACAAGAGGGGAAAAAGAGGAGTAAGGAGACAGGAGTCAAGAGGAGGAAGGAGACAGGAGACAATAGGAGGAAGGAGACAGGAGACAAGAGGAGGAAGGAAACAGGAGTCAAGAGGAGGAAGGAGACAGGAGACAAGAGGAGGAAGGAGACAGGAGACAAACAAAAACATAAAGATATTTCTTCTTTGCAAACTTTTCAATAACTGTATCATCTTTTACATAATCCTGCATTAATTTCTGTTGTACTTTGACAGTGGGATCTCTTTTACAGCAGACTCTTGCCGCTACTGTCCCACAGATTGGAAACATTTTTGCTAGTAGAGACAGAAGAGAAGACAGGAGCACTGTGAGGAAGAGAGAGACAGATAAAGAGGAGAAAAGAAAGAGGACAGAGGAAGAAAGATATATGAGTGAGGCACAACAGGAAAAGCACATTGTGCCCAGGGGCCCCTGCAATGATAATCCGGCCCTGGTCTTAAGGATGCTAGATGAAAGTTCAAGAGATGATCCCTGCTCTGATTAGGCAGACATCGAGTCTCATGAGTGATTTTCAAAGTCATACAAAGTCATTGTGATGTTATTGTTGGAGAAAGTGTGCTGCTAGAGGAATAGCTTCCTTTAACATCTGAATAGTACAAAAGGTCACTTGGCGATACTGATTAGTGTTGAAAGGGTCAGGTGTTAGAACAGGATATATTGTGCAAAAATAACCTTTTACATCCTTTTGTTTTGCCATGTGGGTCTCTCCTGTCTCTAAAAACACTCCAATAATGAAAAAATAACATCAATCCATTTTATGTCAGTGTTTGGTTTTAGGAATTATGTGCCAAAAACAAGCCGTTTGAGAAGAATCGCCTTCCACGTGGAGGATAGCGGCAGCTTCTAGAAGAGCAGAGCTTCTCAGCTCATAGCAGTCTGTCTGGCATTGGTGGGCGTGGCCAGCTCCAGCTTGTTATCCTAAAATGACAGAGCCCTAGAACTCTTGAAGGCACTGAAACTGTCAAGAATAAAATTTCTGAAATTTGTTTATGAGAGAGGGATGTAGAGAATAGGACTTCATAAACATGTTTGGTACAGAGCATATGTGTATTAGAACTCATTTTAAAGTCATAATCTGTCTCCTTTCAATTGAATTCTTATGTGGGAAGAGTTCTTTTGGCTAAGGAAGCCAAAAAATCCTCATATTGGGGAAACCAGCGCTCTACAGCCCCGTGGTGTAGCACAACGAATGTGTACCCATGGGAGGTTGTATGCCAATCAAAAAAGTGATAGTTTTGATACCAGCTTCCTCACCACATGTCAAAGTGTCCTTGGGCAAGATGCTGAACCTCATGTAGCCCCCTGGATATGTGAATCAGGGGTAAAAATGTGTGTGAGTGGGTGAATGTGACTTTTAGAGGTCAAAGTGTTGTGGTCTTGTTCACGAGTGAGGGAAAGGTAGAGGGCGAGATTGATAGGTGGATTGGTGCCATGTCTGCAGTGATGCGAGTGTTGTACCAATCTGTTGTGGTGAAGAGAGAGCAGAGCCGGAAGGCAAAGCTCTCGATTTACCGGTCGATCCACGTCCCTACCCTCACCTATGGTCACGGTAGTGACCGAAAGAATGAGATCACGGATACAAGCGGTCGAAATGAGTTTTCGTTTCAGGGTGGCTGGGCTCCCCCTAGAGATAGGATGAGAAGCTCAATCACCCGAGAGGGGCTCGCAGTAGATCTGCTGCTCCTCCACATTGAGAGGAGCCAGTTGAGGTGGCGCGGACATCTAGTTAGGACGCCTCCCTGATGAGGTTTTTCGATCAACCCAATCGGGAGAAGGTCTAAAGTAAGACCCAGGACATGCTTGAGGGACTTTGTTTCTCAGCCAGGGAACGCCTTGGGATTCCACCAGAGGAGCTGGCCCAAGTGGTTGGGGAGAAGGAAATCTTGACCTCTCTGCTTAGGCTGCTGCCCTCATGACCCAACCCTGCACAAGCGGATGAATGTAGATGGATGGATGAAAGTGTCTGGAAGAGGGCTCTGTTGCAGGCTGTTTCCATTTAGCATCTGTTTATTCAAATTTCCATCAGGTCTGAAGACCATTCCTGACGATATTCCCGAGGATTCCTCCCTCCTGGACCTGCAGAACAACAAGATTACTGAGATCAAAGAGAAGGATTTCAAGAACCTCAAAGGGCTACAGGTAATCAACATCCATGTGTTCAGCCTCATGTCCACACAGTTTGTGTTTAGTGGTGTCATGTCACAATAACCCTGGTCTAACTTCAAAAATTAAACCTTAATTCTTTCAAATGAATCCGTGTTTCTCACTTCATTTTTGTCAGCACTCCACATGAGTCTTTTTATGCAGCTACATACTTTCTGGTCTTATTAGTAACAGAAACTTCTAAATGTTTAAATCCTCGCGAATATAAAAATGAAATACCTGCAGCATGTTTTGATAAAACAAAAAGAGCAAGGCTTATTGTAACTGGTGGATGTGGTGTCAGCATTTAGTTTAAACCCACTAAATGAAACCAAGAAGCTTTTACTGTCTTTATTGTGTCTTCCTGAAAAGAAGAAGAGTTGAAGGAAAGACAAGGGCAAGTTTCTACAACTTGGTTTGAATATTTTGTTGTGAACGACTCCTCCTTAACTCAAACACATCTTCTACCTCAGCTGACCACTCACAGTCCAACGCCTCCCAACTGGAGCTTTCTCCATTGGAATAAATATCACCACCTGACAGCCGGGGCTGTTTCCACTCCAACACAACTGGCCTCCTGAGGGGGAAAGTTTGCATACCATTCATAGCATTCTGTCTCTTTTCCAGTTTAAAATACTTTATGGATGACCCGTGGAGGACTTGAACTTGGCTTTTTTTATCTTTCTACGTTCTGGCACAGAGTCAGAGAATTTAGAATGGACGTTTCTAAGTGGAATAAGTCATGAACACCAAGAGATAAAGTCACAAACAAGGTTCAAACAGTATAAAAACAGAAAAATCTGATTTTAATCTCAACAATAGCAAAGGAAGCCAAACTCTGAGTGTGTTAAATGTGGGTCTGTCTCATAACTTAGCCCATATCTAAGATGTTACCAGTGTAATCAGACGATGTCCCCGCTTTTTTTTCTTCTAGACTCTGATCCTGGTGAACAACAAGATCACTACCATCCACCCCAAAGCTCTCACTCCTCTGATCAAGCTGGAGCGCCTCTACCTGTCCAAGAACTTCCTGAAGGAGATGCCCGCCAACATGCCCAAGAGCCTGCACGAGCTTCGCATCCACGATAACGAGATCACCAAAATCAAAAAAGCTTCATTCCAGGGCATGTCTCAAGTCATCGTCATGGGTAGGAGACCAATGAAAAACTGCTTTCTCTGTGTAACGTTGCTAACTTCTAGTTCTGGCCAAACTGACTTGGTGGCAGCAGATCACCAGGGGAGTTTGAGCTATGATCCAGTTTTAGGTGTCTGAATTTGGCTCAGTTTTGCTCATAATTGGCACATTTGGTCCCATTCAAGAGAACCATGGCCAGCAGGTTTCCATTGAGCCTGTGCCACTGTGCCAATAACTGTTTTAGTTGGCTTCCATAGAAGAAGCAAACTCCTCATCTAACCAGAAGGCATTGTGGTAAAAAGCTTTATACTCAAGATTACAGTTTGTTGCATGAAGATGTGATAATGTATTTTAGAAAGGCTTTATAATCGTTAAATAATTAACTACTTTTTCCCAAAGATACTCTTTAATAGATGAAAAAAATATGAATTTATTGAAAAAAGTTTGACTTGCAGAATCATTATCTTGCTGTTGTAAAAGTATTGACCCAATTACGGTTCTGTCTGAGACTGGTGGTAGTTTTTGGTAACACATACACTTTTCTTTTTCTAGAGCTTGGGTCCAACCCTCTGAAGGGTGCAGGAGTCGAGGCAGGTGCCTTTTCTGACCTGAAAAGGGTTTCTTACATCCGAATTGCAGACACCAACATCACAGAGATTCCCAAAGGTAAGGATCTCAAGATTCAGATTTATTCATTTACCTCAGTTAAATGAAACAAATGACTAGATGTTGAGCTAAATCACAGAGAAGTATTGTAATTTAAAACTGTCCTCATTTTGCACAAGTCTGCATTAGGCGTTGACAGCTCTAATTATGTGTACACACCAGATATTATAGTACATGTGTTCTAATGCATGTTAGCTTATTTATATAGAGATAAATACACACCCGAGATCACATATGATACATGATAAATGACCCGTACTTGTATAGCGCATTTCAGAGTAAGGACTCCAAAGCCACTACAGTGTATCACTCATCCATTCACACACACATTGGTGATGAGCTACACTATAACCACAGCTGCCCTGGGGCGCACTGACAGAGGCGAGGCTGCTGAGCACAGGCGCCACCGGTCCCTCCGACCACCACCAGCAGGCAAGGTGGGTTAAGTGTCTTGCCCAAGGACACAACAGCAGAATGGGATCGAACCTGCAACCTTCCAATTACTAGACAACCTGCTCAACCTGTTGAGCTACTGCTGCCCGGACATAGTTCAATTCCATTAGTCACACTGGTGAAATTCGTCTCTACATTTGACCGATCCTCGTGGGGAGCTGAGCTGCAGCTGTGGCTGTGTTCAGGAACTATTTGGTGGTTTAACCCCCCATTCTAACCCCTTAAAAGCTGAGTGCCAAGCAGGGGGGCATTGGGTACCATTTTTAAAGTATTTGGTAGGACCTGACCGAAATTTGAAGCCTGATATCCCAGTCCCAGGGTGCACACTCTACCACTGGACCACTGAGAAGGAGTTGAGTGTTAGCTTGACTTTCACTGGTCTGCCAAATCTTCTGCCAAAAAAAAATCCTGAAATGTAGGAACAGGTTTCAGTCTCTTACTCTGGTTAATTAAGTTAACTAAAGAAGCCATTTCAGAAAAAAGTAAACCAAACATGAAATAACTGGGATGCAGCAAAACTTACTGTTGGGATATGATCTAAGATGATGTAAGATGTTGTTCAGGAAGTCTCCTAAGAGCCATGAGTCCTTTGAGTTTTGATGCTCCTTTTAAAACCCATTTTTTATGAAAACCACGAGAGTGATGAAACACTTTGGTGGAAAGCGTTGGAAGCGTTGGTGGATTTAGCGGTCGTTGAAAATGTCCTTGACCTCCGAAGTTTATTTTGAGTTGGCTCATGCAGGTTGGCGATCAACCAGACCATAGCGTCAGGTCTGAACACGATCCAAAACAGACATTAGTCCAAACAACAGGAAACACACTGACTAATAATTGGGTCGAGATTTAATATTAAAAAAGGTTGTATTACGAGTTGTTACTGCTGTTAGTTTTCTCTTGGCGTTAATCCCTCTCTTGTGTGTTGGCAGGTCTGCCCAGCTCTCTCTCTGAGCTTCACCTGGATGGAAACAAGATCACCAAAGTGACGGCCGAGAGCCTGAAAGGCCTGAGGAACCTGGCCAAGTAATGACAGATATGGTTCTCCTATTTAACTACAACTAAAACATTGTCTGTAGTGACATCTGTTCAGCTTTAGTGGCACGGGTCACGTTAGCTTTTAACTCACTCCAACACTGAAACAGTAAAGATCAGAAAAGGTCTACACCAGGGGTGTCAAACTCATTTTAGCTCAGGGGCCACATTGAGGGAAATCTAGTCCCAAGTGGGCCGGACTGGTAAATTAAAAACAACTTCAGATTGTTTTCTTTGTTTTAATACAATCAATATAAAACAAGGCTGGAGCCTGAGGACAGTGTATCCAAAATAGTACAAGTACAACACCTGAAGTGTACTTGAAAATTTGAAAAAAAGAAAAAATCAATAAATAAAAAAAAACATTCCTTAGTGATTCAGAGAGCTTACAGATCACATGGCTAGATCAGTTCCATGCAGCATTTAAAATATATTTGACTCATTTTACTTTACATCTTTTAGCTTTCACCAGCACATCAACATCAGAAGTCACATCCTGAGTGGCGGCCAACTTCAGGATGTGATTCAAGTTCTTGTGTAGCCTTGAGTGCAGCTTTGTTTTATTTATACTCATTACAGAGAAAATTTGCTCACAAAGATATGTTTATTTTCACTCTACGTTGTAAAGTATGAAAATAAAGTTTACACAACCATCTTGCGGGCCGGAATTAACCCGTTTGCGGGCCGGTTCCGGCCCGCGGGCCGTTTGTTTGACATCCCTGGTCTACACAGTATTTAAGCTGTGTTTACAATTCTTGTTTTCTAGCATCACTTTTGTAATTTCCTACTAAGTTCAAAGCACAAAACCACATTTTCCTTAAAAAATATACTTCTGATTTTGTCTTCATGTTCATTTCCTGGCTTTATTTTCTTTTTTTAATGAATTTGAATAGTTAACTCTAGCAGGAAGATGCACAATGTCCTTAATTATTCATACAGTTTGTTCTGTTGTTGTTTGCAACAAGTAACGCGTCCATGTGCTGGTTGTCGTCTCAGGCTTGGCTTGAGCTACAATGAGATCAGCACTGTGGAAAACGGCTCTCTCACAAACGTTCCACATCTGCGGGAACTGCACCTGGACAACAATGCTCTGACCGCAGTACCTCCTGGCCTGCCCGAGCACAAGTACATCCAGGTACACAGAGCTTTTTAAAAAATCTAATTCAAAGTACTGATGTAGTTATTTATAAGCAATGGACCACTTTTTGAAAAGGTTTGAAAACTCACAATGATTCCTCTGGTTTAGAGAGAGTTTTGTTTATTTTTACCGTGTTGGTATGACTTTAGGTTTGTGCAAACCTCAAGTGTTGGACTTCAGGTATTGTGGGACTCCTGCTCTGACTTGGGGCAGAACGGTGGACTAGGCCAGTGTTGCTGTGCTGCTGTAAAAGTATAAGTCACGTTTCAAAGAGACAGGGAGCAAAGCTCACAGTCAAACCCCCAAAGGCGTTAAAAGCTACACATTTTAATTAAAATCAAGAAAGAGTTATAAACTAAAAGCTACCTTTGTCTGAACCTACAACAACATAGACGGATCTCTTTCATATCCAACTGAAAGGAGGCCTTTGCGCGGAACTTCACATGAATCTACCCCATGAATTCTCTGGGGTTGCTTTGTATCAGTCTAGAAAAGCTGAATGAAACATCGGTGAAAGACTTCTACTTGGTTTCTTTTTCACACAACCTTTAATAATCCCTAGAGCATCAATGGATAGACGATCTTATCTCTTTTGTTTTATGTTCACCTTATCTGAGATGTTGAATCGGTTTCATTTGCTTTAGTGTGGAAATTCCTCTATCATGGCCACACACGTCTGACTCGGTACCCAAATGTTGCTATTATTTAAATCCCCTCCCCAGGTGGTCTACCTCCATGCCAACAAGATTGCTGTAGTGGGAACAGGAGACTTCTGTCCTCCCGGCTACAACACCAAGAAGGCCATGTACTCCGGCATCAGCCTGTTCAGCAACCCCGTTCCCTATTGGGAAGTTCAGCCGATCACCTTCCGCTGCGTCTTCGACCGCTCTGCCATCCAGCTGGGAAACTACAGGAAGAAGTAGAGCCTTCACGGGGAGGAGTGTGTTTATAGATGGGCGAATAAAGTTTTGTAAATGTGTGTTAGACCATATCCCCACTTCCTCTTTCCAACACTCCACAAACGATGAGGGTACTAATGTACACTCACAGCTCAACACTCTAATGGACATGGATCTGAAACACAACATATTTTCAATATTTAGCTTCAAGGCTTATCGCAAACATTTGCGCACTATGGTGACACTAGCACTTATAACATCATTTAAGGAAACATTAAGGTGAATACATACATTCCAGTGTATTTTGCATGCTCTGAAATATCACATGCAACTTTTTTTGAGAAAGAAACGAAGAGACGAAGCAAAAACAAAAGGATTTTCAACCTACTCAACTAAAATAAATGGTCCAAATCCCAGTTAGATGGCTTTTTTTTTCAACTGAAGCTGGCCTGTAGAGCAGGCAGCACGGGTAACCTATGTTTTAAACTACCGTTGGCTAATGATTTTCTAGAATGTATTAGATTGTGAGTAAGAAGACAGTGTAACATCAACATTGTGAAAGATTTTTCTATTTGCTCTGACCTCAGTTCAAACAGATAAAACAATGACTTCTGGCACATCCAGACTTCTTGTGCTCACTTCTGTGTCGTTTTCCTTCTTACAGGTTTTAGATGTTTCTCTGTCATCCCTCATTCCTGTCCTAGTGTGCTTTTCTCCAAACAAGGTGAAAATAGCTTCTTAAAACTGCAGAATAAACAAAATATGTTTTCAACAAAAGCCATTCCCAAAGATTATATGCATGCTCTTTTTTTTACTTTTTTTTTTTTTTTTTTGTCTTTCAATTTGAACCAAGCGCTTTCTGGACATTTTTTGTGTTTCACGTTCTTTCTACCTGCCTTTTATTCCTTTCATTAACAGTCAAGAGAAGTTGGAGGCTGCACCCACAGCCCTTAACGCTGGTGTGAATGTTTGATGTATAGATGCTGTATATAAATGCTGTATAAAAAAAACTCTCATTGCTTAAAGGCACAAGCACTTACCATTGCTCAGACTTAATATATCAGCAACAAAAAGGTGTTTCTCTTTTTTTTCTCCCGGAGCAGGGGCTCCAGCTAAGGTGTCCTGAACAAAATAAAAATACTAATAAAAAATGTAGTTTTTTTCCTGTCTGGAATAACATGTTTTTGTGATTAATGGGTCTATAAATCTGAGACCATGGTCTTGATTTGGAAAAGGGTAGAATGCCTTCTCCGGGTCAGGGATGAGGCTCTGCCCCAAGTGGAGGAGTTTAAGTATCTCGGGGTCTTGTTCACGAGTGAGGGAAAGCTGGAGCATGAGATCGATAGGCGGATTGGTGCTGCATCCGCAGTGATGCGGGGGTTGTACCGGTCTGTCGTTGTGAAGAGAGAGCTGAGTCAGAAGGTGAAGCTCTCAATTTACCGGTCGATCTACGTTCCTATCCTCACCTACGGTCATGAGCTTTGGGTAGTGACTGAAAGAACAAGATCGTGGATACAAGCGGCTGAAATGAGTTTTCTCCGCAGAGCGGCTGAGCTCTCCCTTAGAGATAGGGTGAGAAGCTCTGTCATCCAGGAGGGGCTCGGAGTAGATTCGCCGCTCCTCCACATCGAGAGGAGCCAGTTGTGGTGGCTCTGGCATCTGGTCAGGATGCCTCCTGGACGTCTCCCTGGTGAGGTTTTCCGGGCACGTCCAACCGGGAGGAGACCTAAAGGGAGACCCAGGACAAGCTGGAGGGACTATGTCTCTCACCTGGCCAGGGAACGCCTTGGGATTCCCCCGGAGGAGCTGGCCCAAGTGGCTGGGCCTCTCCACTTAAGCTGGGCAGACACTGTGTGATTTTTTTCACTCGTAGCACTCAGCTTCAGCTCAAACTGTACGACTTCCTCGCAGGGCAGATCTCACGAGTCGTGTGCTCACACTGCACGACCCAGTTTTCGGATGCGACCTGACTGCTCACACTGTACGTCTGGTAGCAACACGCCGGACCTAAAATTATGCTAAAAATAGCAGTTTTTACACAACACATCAGACTTTTTTGTCTTGCCTGTTGTCCTTCAGGAGTGCTGCAGGAGGACACACAGGGATTTATGGGGTTGGATGAGGAAAACGAAATAAAGAAAGTAAATCTGTGTTTTGTGATCAGTTTAATTTTACATGAACACGACAAACACGCTTTCTTGACAATCTTTGTGAATAAAAAACGTGTAGAAATAAAAACGAACAACGTGTGTTAGGGAAATAGCGGGCGAGCGGTGTTGATGCAGGATTGCGCATGCGCCATGAGCGGTTCTGATACATTTTGGGTCGCAGCTGCTCGCAGCGCTGCTTCAACAGTGCGATACCCTCACGAGGGACGAGCAAAATATTAAACACGCCAGAAGTCCGTGCGAGCTCACGATTGCTGATCGGTAGCTGGTCACGTGGTGTTAATCGCCTCTCGTAACCCCCTGTACACTACACGACCGCTTGGCGCAAAACTCGCCCCGATCTCGTGGATTCTCGCACGAGTGGAAAATCGGCTCAAAAAAGTGAAAAAGTCGCACAGTGTACGCCCGGCTTTAGGCTACTGCCCCCACGACCCGACTCCGGATAAGTGGAAGAAAATGGATGGAAGGATGGATGGATGGATGGATGGATGGATGGATGGATGGATGGATGGATGGAAGGATGGATGGATGGATGGATGGATGGATGGATGGATGGATGGATGGATGGATGGATGATTAATGGGAGAAATGGGCTTCGGGAGATCGGATAAGAAGGCAAAACTACACTCACATTTAGAGCTGACACTTTTACCTGCATGAAAGCAGCCAAAAGTCTTTCAATGGAAAAAAAATGCTGCAGAAAATGGACATTTAGGACAGAAAAACATGGAAAGCAATCACCAAAAGGTTTTCAAATTTCTTTAGAGTTATAAAAAAACAGACGTTTTATCTTAAATCAAATTGTAACTATACATATAAATAAACTGGGGGGGTACACATATTTTGGCTTCATGGACAATTCAAAGCTGTGCTCTTTATCCATCTTTCTATTCCATTCTTCCTTTGAACAAAGCATTGATCTTCAGTCATCTGGTAACAACGAGTCACATTTACAGATGTTACTGCAGATGCTCATGTCAGACTAAATATGGGTCAAATCCTTCGAGAAGATGACACTCTAAAGTCAATCAATCAAAATGCTCCAGATGTCATTTTTAAGGAGTTATTTCAAGCATGCAGAGGCCAACACTCTGGAAACCTCTGAACAGGATGAACTGTATATATTTATAGTGCATATTATATAAATCTTTATGTACAAATAGAGAACACATTCAGCACAGCGTCCTCAGTCCTCCATGTTTTTGGTTTGTGGGAGGAAACCAGATCTCCCAGAGGGAGATCGCTTAGATACACGTTTGATTAGACTTTAAAGCTTGAAGGTGACAAAAACTAATCAACAACGTGAGTTAGTGAGTAAGCTCATAGTTGACAGGGTGAATGAGTGCATAATATAAAATAAAAAGTACCAATTTGTTAGGTTTCTTAGCTTGATTCTGCACCCTCCCTGCCCTGTTGGTGGTTTTTGTGGTCATATATGTTTGCACAGGGATTATTTCTGGCTTGCGTGCTCTACAGATTTATAATCCCAACATTTTAATGTGAAGATTTAGGTAAACCGAAAAATTTATGTTCAGTTTAGCATTAAATGGTTGAGACTTCTGCCCATAAACCATGCCGTGTGGCGTCTAATAATTTATACATTTATATAACAAGATTGGTTTTCTTCTTCTTTAATCTTGTGGCTTCTAATGAACGAAGCAAAAATAAAAATCTAGAATTTTAATCAATATTTTACCAGATCATTTTGTTTCCCCTTGTCAAAATTATGTCTTATTTAGGTCAATAAACGTTTTTCATCACCTCGAAAATCTGGAAAACTGATCCCAAAAAAACAAACACTTTTTTTAAGTTCTGATGTCAAGGGGTTTGTTTATTTGTTTGTTTTTATTTGTTTTAATGTCAAAATTAAAAATAAATTCTCATTTGTTTTGATTGAAAGCTGCTAGATGCTCCCCTTTTGTTGCTCTGCTATTGACCCTTTGCACGTGACGTCACGCCACTCATGTGACCGCCCCCTTCGCCATGACGGGCGGCAAAAAGACCGTTTACACCCGTAGAAACTCCAGTGAAGCTAGTCAAAACAAGCCAGTTTGTAGCCTTTTATTGCTTTTATTTAGTTGATGTGACAGTAAAATGGTTTTAGCTTGCTGCGTGGTCGGCTGCACTAACAGACAAGGATGTAAACTCAACTTGTTTTGTTTTTTTGAATAACTTTGATGGAGACTGAGGACGGAGGTGAACTGCAGCGATCAATCAACCAAGCGCACTAGCAGGCCTCAGATTTGCAGCGAACGTGTTTTTACCGGGTAAGATTAACGTTCATTTATTTCACGAGGAAGACAGGGACAGGGATAAATGTGATGTGTTTATACTAGTTACTGATAATCCTGATGGATGGGCATTTCACCACGGAGACTGCGCTCCGTCCACTGTAGTGTAACGCGAGACAATTATTAGCAATATTAAAGCTCCGATGTATGATTATGTGTGTTAAAATTACGTTATTTATTTATATGAGCGTCGGCGTTCAGAGATCTTCTCATTCCGGTGTGAGAGCAGCAGCTGAACCCGGTAACACCACCAGCAACAGAAGCTGGTAGGGATCCGGACTTTTTAACAATCAGCTTTGGTGTAAAGTGAAATGCTGTTTATAACATAAAGTTATAAATCCAGAGGGGTGAATTTAGGCAAAGTCAGCAACATGTTTACATCGGTGAACAGCTGCAGAGAGAACGTAAGCTAACGTTGGTAAGCTAGTTAGCATACTGCTCTCTATGAGCCCCGCTAGATGCGCTACTTCTTCTGATAACTGAACTGGGCACGAACTAGTTGAAGGAATGCTGGAGGAGTTTTGTTTTTGTTTTGATCGCAAAAGCAATTTCAGGCTCTGCTTTTCCCTTTGTTTAGTAATCGTGTCGCTCACTGTTTACATGCTTTTGCCATCCACCATGGTGGACCCATGTGATTAGGTTACGTCGGTGCAAAGGGTCAATAGTGCACCGTGTTTCTGCAGAAGCCCAAATAGTATAAACTATACACTAAATCCTGAGTAAAAGTTTTTTCACATTTGGAAAAAAAATGTATAGCATTTAAACACCAACAAACTCCTGACCTACCATTATAATTAAAACAAATAAAAACAAAGCTGTTTCATGTTTACAAAACTAAATGAGAAGTACACGTTTAGATGTTTTAGGGGAGATTTTACAGCATCTGTGTCCTGAAATCAAATTGCACAAATGACAACAGTCTCTAAAATTACAAATGTCCTTTAAAGCTCCAGATTCTCTCAGGCTGTTGTGACTTAGGACTCCTACCTTCTTCACACCAGGACAAAGCGTCAGTGTCTCAGCACTGGAACTCATCCCAGAAGCTCAGCCGACTTTCAGCTACACAAATGTATTTCAATCTGTTGCCCCCATGTGGCGATCAGCAGACACGCACACTCCAGCTCCTGTCCTCCGTCCACGAACCACACAAACCGTACAGGTCCAACTTCCACCTTCCAAACCCGATCAGCACATATTGCTTCTGGCTCACAGCCAGGATTTGTGTGTGTGTGTGTGTGTGTGTGTGTGTGTGTGTGTGTGTGTGTGTGTGTGTGTGTGTGTGTGTGTGTGTGTGTGTGTGTGTGTGTGTGTGTGTGTGTGTTGACATGTGTCTGGTGGCTCATGTGTGTTTTCTCTTGTGCATGGCGTTTGGAGGTGTGAGTGTCTGTTTTGTACGGTGGTGGTTATGTAACTAAAGTAACTGGAGCTCTTTAGCCTTGTCAAAGGGAAATTCTTTAGGGAAAACAGATGTGTCACATTCATGAGTGTACAAACCCAAATATCAGTTAGGAAGATCTAACACTTTAACATCTGTGCTCATGCCTCCATCTAAATAGGATAGGTTATCCTGAGTTATCTTGACGTTGGATGTGCTACTACTAGTTTATCCGTTTAATTATAGATCCACTAGGATAAATACAATAAAGTTGATCTCTCACCAAATAGAATATTTACTAAGAAATCACAATATACCTATAGACACATTACTTTGTCGTGTGTGTGTGTGTGTGTGTGTGTGTGTGTGTGTGTGTGTGTGTGTGTGTGTGTGTGTGTGTGTGTGTGTGTGTGTGTGTGTGTGTGTGTGTGTGTGTGTGTGTGTGTGTGTGTGTGTGTGCCTGCTCTGTCTTCTCGATCCCCAGTGAGTCGTGGAGGATGGCTGCTTATACTGAGCCAGGATCCTCTGGAGGTTTCTTCCTGCTAAAAGGGAGTTTTCCTCTCCACTGTCGCTTTATGCTTGCTTAGTATGAGGATTGCTGTATAGTCACTGACACTAGTCAGTGACTTGATGCAATTTGCTGGGTTCCTTATATAGGAAACATTATTTCTGATTGGCTTAATGAACTGACCTGAATTGGAATGTTTATTATGTGAAGTGCCTTGAGACGACTCTTGTCGTGATTTGGCGCTATATAAATAAACTTGAATTGAATTGAATTGAATTATGCTTGTCTGTAACGTGATACTGAAGTCACAAGTTCTCCAATGAATGTGTTAAAGCTGGCTATTACTGCATGTGTTTAAAAAACATTACTCTTCTGGTTTCAATTACAACCTAACCCTTAATTTGGGGGATTTTGAGAAATTCAGATTGATTCTGTGATGTAAGATGATTTCAGCAAAGAGAAGCAGACGTCCTCGGTGCTAAGAAGATTTCCTCATTGGGTCACTCTTGCAGCACATGTGAGCCCATGAGACACAAGGTGAGAGAATCACTTGGCACCACACGTGGATGAGCCTCCGTCTAAAGCACAAGGACTTAACACACCAGCGCATGGCAGGAACAGACGGTGGTGTCTGGGTTCCATCTGAGATTTTATTAGAAGCTTCTGTGTGTCTGCGCCAACAGGTCCAAGAATATCCTGTCTCTTAATATGCTTGCTTGGATCTTCCACATGTATACCCTTTGACAAAGCATGTGCATCTGTGCTCCAGTTGTAGAGATTTTTTATCATGAGCTGTGAATGTGGCGCTTACACAGGAAAGATAAGGTGCTGTGCATCTTTTACAAAGCAGCAGATCTAGAATTGATTTGTGATGTTTGGTCTTGATTGGATAATTCTTGTGACTGGTTGTGCATGAATGAAAACTTTTATTTATAAGAGACAGGAAATGATTTACAAAAGCATCAACTGTTAGACCCCATCCCACTGCTGCTGTAAGCTCTTACTCATTGCCCCTTAATTTTGACTTAGGTTTTCTTTTAGCTTGTAATGAAGTAAAAAAGTTTCCCCTTTTAATTAAGTTAGTTTCATAAATATTTAGAACCAAGTTAATGCAATTTAGTGTTTGTCAGAATAAAAGGTCGGATTGGTGCAGCTTCGGGAGTGCCAGCCTGTTAGTTGTTTTGGCAAAGCCTTTTAGAGACTGATTTTAATAAAAATACTGAAAAAGCCCAAAGTCAGTTTTCAGTAGAAAGAGAGTTTTTAGAAAATCAGTTTTGGGGCTAACTATCAGTTGGTTGTCTAATTGCCATTTGCAAAATGCCTCAGAATCAACAAGGAAACACTAGACTGGACATGAAGCACTACACCGTGGCAAAGGAGTTAATGTCTGCCCCATAATTGGAAGGTTGCAGGTTCAACCGCTGCTCAGTCTGTCTCTGTTGGTATGTACTTGTACAAGACACTGATGGTGCTTTCACATCTGGGTCAGCACAGACCAGACTGGGTAGCCTGTGGAGTGTTCACATCTAGGTGGCCTTGTCTTTTTCCATGCTCAACCGGTCAGTTTTTTGGCCCACATACCAAGGCAGTCTGCTTCAGGCTGAACAGGTCCAATACACCCACTGCCAGCTGACTGGCCAGCTTAAATACACACTTACAGTTAGGGGGGGGGGGGGTTCTGATTGGTGGATAGAATCAACCAGCGGCAGCTTCCTACATGCACAATTCATTATCATTCTGGATACTGGTAAGTAAATGCATGTGGGAAGCACCCGCGGGCTGATTCTGTCTGTCAATTGGAGGCTCCTCCTAATGGTAGGTGGGATTTTGAGCTGGCCGATCAGTCAGCAGTAGGCGTGTTGGACCAGTTCGACTCTGGGCAGATCGCCTCGGGAAGAGGGCTGAAAAGATGTCCGGTTGCATGCGGGAAAATCCATGGCTACCTAAATGAGAACACAACCAATCAGGCAGAATGGAGCCAATGCTAGTGTGTAAGTCCCAAGAGACAGTGCTGCCATGTCTTGAGCTGTACGGCCGTCGTTTAAGGGAGACACCACTGACTTTTCCACACACGTTTTGCTCCACCCACGTGCTCAGAGATTTCCCCGTTCCTGAGAAGTGTGTGTGAACAAACACTTCCAGTGCAGGACCCAGACTGATGCCACCCAACCCGTTCCCTGCTGGCCCAGATGTGAAACTGTCATCGAAGGGGAACTAGGCAGTTTTGGCTTACTTTTAGAAACCCCTAGAGTCTGCTTGCAGAACCTAAATCAAAACCTCCTCTTTGCTGTGCGTTCGTCTTTTTTAACACCTTAATCTAACTGCTGAAATGTCTCCCCAGCCTTCCTTAGTGTCTACAGGTGTGATTCATCATTAAATTAAACAAATCAGCTGCGTCCATGATCTAAAACATGCAGGAAACATGCTGGAACCAGCATGTGCCATGTGTGTCAATAGAACGGCCCACCAGTCTGATGTTGCAAGTGGAATATTCTGGCCACAGGTGCTGGGTGGCCTTCCATTACCACTGTAAAGGGTCATTTTAGCACACACTGGCTCAAGAAAGTGATTTAAAAGATGAAAAAGTTGCAAAGTATACCTTTAAACCACGTTTCCTGCTGGTGGATGGTCGAATGGGACCGGTGGCGCCACTGCATGACATCCTTGGTTCCATCAGTGTACCCTGGGGCAGCTGTGTAAATAATCAAATTCAATAGGAGAAAGCAGGAACAAGCATGTCAACACGGAGCAACAAGATGATCTGGCAAAATGTGAAACCAGGTGCCAGAGATTACTGAATATGGACCAGGTGAGAGAATTAGAAGGTAAATGACAGGTGTGAGTGAGAGACAGCAGAAGGAAGGAGAGTTGAGGAAAATAAAGGCTAGTCAAAAGCAAAATGTATACATATATACAAATAATTATCATGAACAGAAAACCAGAAAGCAAAAATGTATAAATAAATAATACAAAAAAGAAAAGTTCTAAAAGTAAAAACTTATTACAAAAACACCAAAAACCCATAGCCAAGACATGCATGTTTTCTATTTTTAGCACGTTAACATCTTTGCAGCCTTGTTCTTGTATCTAAAGCTGTTTTATAAACGGTATTTCACAAAGAATTTAATGATTAGTAAACATATTTAGCAGCATATATCTGTTATCTTAAAATATATATATAAAACCATGACAAAACTATGACATTAAAAAAACATTAAAAACAAAAATGCCTTTTGAGCTTTATTATTTTGCATGTTCTGGTTTGGTTTGGGAAAAGGGAGTGTGTACTACCCACTTCACCAGTTATTTGTACCCTGGGTGGAACGGCTCTGGAACAGGTTACAGAGTATAAATATCTGAGGATCTGACTAGACAACACTTTATCTCTTACAAAACACATCAATAATTTGCAGACTAATATTAAATTACAAAAGGGTTTCCTATTGCCTATTATTTAACCGTTCTGTATTTGTACATGTTGTGATTGTTTTGACTATTTGAGTATTTTTAATGTTTAATTTTGACTTTTATTGCTTTTATTGCTCCATTTTCGTTTTCCCTCAAAAGGGGTTGCCTATTGCCAGGCCACAGTTGTAAACAGGAATTTGTTCCAAATTGTTTTAGCCTGGTTAAATAAAGGGGCCAAAAAGTGCTACATACATAAAAATGTAACTGAGAACTGTTGTGTATCTGGTTCTGGTATCTGGTGAAAAGAACTAAAAATGGAACAAGTTGTATTAAAAACTGCATTAAAGAAAGATTTCAGGGCCATGTAAGTACTTTTATCATACTAAAGACAAGTATCAGTATTTGGTCTAAGAAGAACATGAGATGCAGGTTGTAAATTAAACTATGTCTTCAGCCCTCACTGTAATGGAAGTATGATGATTTAAGTCTGCAGTCACACTAAAAAGAGGCAAAAGTACTACAAAAGTTGTAATGCCATACAGGGACATTAAGTAACTATGGTTAATTCTTTAGCGTTCCAATTTCATTTAAAGCCATTGATTAACAGTTTAACAGCATTATGTTGTGGTTAAATGGCTGCTCCAATGCTTTAGTTCCCAGCATCTGCTGCAAGAGGGGAAGGACCCCGTCAGGGACTGTGAAATGGCCAACAGTGCTGTCAAATGAGTAGAAGCTAGTGGAAATGGACCATTTGAGGTCCTCTAACCACTAATGGCTGCTAAAATAAGACTCATGTCAAATAGCTTTACTTTAAATCTCTGGCTTTTTCAGAAGAAAACTACAAAAATAAACAGACATTATTGGTACTTATCTTCTATGGTATGGCAATGCTCTGATGTCAATCGTTTCTGGGAAAAGGTCGTTATTCAAGCATAATGAAGAGAGAAATACCTCACCCTGCAGGCTTTTGATATTAAATGACACGCAAAGCATGAAATTTGGTGTAAATGAATATTTTAAAGAAATAGACTGAGAACTCTCAGCAGCTTATCCCCATGGAGCAAAAACTAAAAGTATGTCAGGTTGGTCTATTATAATATCTAAAATACAAAACTTGGTCGAGTACCAATTAAAGGTTGCAGAAAAATGGATTGTCAAGCTGCTGAATAAACACCTAAGCCACAGTTCTTTCTTGCACCCCATGCAGTTTGGGTTTCGGCAGTACGACTCCACAGAGATGGCAAACTGTGTCTTTGTAGAAAATCCTTGCTCGATAAAACCACCTCTGTTAGTGCAGTCTCATTGGATTTAAAGAAGGCATTTGATACAGTAGACCAGGGCTATTCAAGTCCGGGCCTCGAGGGTGGGTATCCAGCGCATTTTAGTAGTTTCTCTGTCTATCACGCATGATTCAGTGGTGAATCACCTGTGCAGCAGCGCATCAGCCTCTGCAGAAGCCTGCTAATCACCCGCTGATTGAAATAAGGTGTACTGAAACAGGGTTTGAACTAAAACGTGCTGGATACCAGCCCGGAATTGAATAGCCCTGCAGTAGACCTTCAAGCCCTTCTGTCCAGACTGACTCACTTCAGTTTTGCAGAAAAAGCATTAGCTTGGTTTCAGTCTTACTTGTCCAAAAGAAGACAGTCTGTGAGGGTGGGGGACACAATGTCATCATACCTTGATTGTTCAGCAGGGGTCCCACAACAGCTCTATTTTGGGGCCAGTATTGTTTTCCTTCTATATAAACAACCTGCCAAATGTGTGTCATCGTGTACACTTCTAAATGTATGCTGATGATGCTGTTATTTTAACGTTGCTAAAATCCCACAGAAAGCGTCCTTTATCCTCACATCAGTCTTGGAGAATATACAGCATTGGCTCTTTCAGTCCTGTCTTTTGTTGAACAAAAAGAAATCAGTTTCAGTTATGTTTACCAAAAAAAGCCATAAAACTGGAGCGGTCCAATGTGTTCTTTGGGGGGCAGTAGAGCTTGACCTTGTGCAAGAGTTCAAGTACCTCATGACCACCCTGGATCCGACATTATCTTTTAAAAAACACATAAAACTCATAGCGAACACAATCAAATTAAATTTACATGACTTCAAACAAATTAGGCCACCAATGAGAATTAACTCAGCTAACATGTCTCTGGTCACACACTCTTAAAACCAATAAAAATGCTATTCAAAAAGTCTATACAAATTCTTGATCGAAAACCTTTGTCATTTCACCTGTGTACTATTCTGGAAAAAAACAACATGCTCAATTTCAAATGTTTTATTCATTTTAAAAATAGCTGTTTCTTCTACAAAGTTCTGCATGGACTAGCCTCACCTCCACTTGCTACATACATCAAACTAAGAACTTACAAAAAACTCCTCTAGAGGAAACCTGGAGATTTCCTACAGAAAACAACCTTTGGACAATTGACTCTCTCAGTCAAAAGGAGTCACTTTTGGAACAATGTACCAAGGAATTTTAGACAATGTTCCACCTATAGTATTTTCAAAAACCATCTTAAACAGTACCTTAAAAGTTCCCAGCCATGTATGCACCTTTACTAATTTTTTATTGTTGAAATGTAATTTGTTTGTATGTCTGTAATGCGATTGTTGTTTTAGAATTGTATATTGTCAGTAAGTTCAGTGTTAGTTTTCCTGTTTAGGGACTACAGATGGAAATTAGCAACTATGCTATAATCTGGCTCATAACAATACATAAGTACATGATTATTCATTAATGTGCATGGTCCTGAATAAATAAATAAAGTGTATCCATAATATGCACAGCTATATATATGTACTGTACATCACTTACCTAGATTATGTTGCTTTCATGTATGTATGCATCATTGCTATGTATTACTCTTTATACTTTCATATCGGTGGGGACTTTAACTTTAATCCCAATAAAAACTTGATTAGACAAAAATATATACAGATGTGTGAAGTAATTAATTTCTCACCAATAGGCCGTGCCAAAAGGCATTTCCGAACACAGGAGTGCCACAGGGCTCTGTACTCGGTCTTGTCAATTTTTTGTCCAAGAACTGCAACCCCGTTCAACCTTACCAAGGTTTGCTGATGACACCACTTAGGACTCAGTGAAAAGAATGCAACCAGTTGCAGGCAGGAAGTCCAACATCTGGCCCAGTGGTGTTTGGTATTTGAACAACAACCACATCCTAAACACACAAACAAGATTGTTTTAAATAAGTTGTACGTCGCTTTGGATAAAAGTGTCTGCCGAATAAATGAATATAAACATAAATTCCAGGATTGGACAAACCTAACAGGTTCCACCCCTTTTTGAAATTATTGCTGTATCAACCAAGGGCATGAAAAGAGCCTGTCAGAGGCTCTTTCTTGTTAAATAAATGGCTACAGGTCAGTCTGTCCTCAGATCTTCTCGTATTTTTTACAGGAGCACAAGCGTGAGTATCCACTGCTTGAGCTGCAAAATGTTTTATGCAGACTGAACTGCAGTTAACAAAAAAGACAAGTTACAGATGGTTGATTTCACCTATTCTTCTTTTGACTGTGCGAAAACATCAGACAAGGACCTGACAGTCCAAACATACATGAAGAGGAACATCTTATTTTCACTACCCAAAAAACATACCTGCACTCAATTTAGTCAATTATATTTACAACTACTACAGCTTGTGGGAAGATGGTGGTTCGGGAGTTGGCCCTGCAATCGGTAGGTTGTGGTTCAAACCCAGGCTCCGTCCATGTCAGTCGTGTCCTTGGGCAAGACACTGGTTGGAGGGACCGGTGGCGCTTATAGTTTGGCAGCCTCTCTTCAGTCAGTACAGGGCAGCTGTGACTATGATGTAGCTTATTACCATCAGCGTGTGAATGCGTGTGAATGTGTGAATGACTGACTGTAGTCTAAAGCACTTTGGAGTCCTCTGAACTTACAAAGTGCTTTACAGGTACAGACTACTTGACACTGAATAGCATATGCTACAGTAGCTTAAAATAGATTGTGGCTTAATGTCTTAATGCATTGTGGGATGTAGCTCTAGATAAGCAAGTGGGTAATTTGCATGGTTGCCAATGGGTCTGAGTCGCTCCACTCATCTCAAAGTTGTATTTTCATCTCCTAAAGATGTTCAAATAGGAAGGTGGTAAGCACTACTGTTCGGAGTGTCGTGCTAATTGGACTCTAAAAACCCAGATCGGATGTTGGAGGGGACTTTTTTTTTCTTTTTCCAAAGCTGGGTAAGGTCCGTGACCACATGAAACAGGCCAGCTCAGTGGTCTAGTGGTAGAGTGTCCTCCCCAAGACTGGGAGATGAGGGTGCAATTCCTGGTCGGGTCATACCAAAGACTTAGAAAAAAAATGGGACCCAATGCCTCCGTGCTTGACATGCAGCATTAAGGGGTTGGATTGGAGGGTTAAACCACCAAATAGTTCCCAAGCGCAGCTGTGTCTGCAGCTCACCGCTCCCCCAGGGGATGGGTCAAATGCGGAGAACAAATTTCGCACACACATCAGAGTGTGTGACAACTGATGAGACTTAAACTTTTTTTTTTTTTCAAATAAAAACAGACAAAGCAAAATGGTTTTTAAGTGGAAGAGCAGAGTTTCAGTGTGGAGCAGACCAACAGATGCGCGTATATTTGTTCAATAACATTTTGCTGGAGGGAAAGGTCCCACATCCGAGAAAAACAGACCAATAAAAGCAACTTTCTCAGATGAGAAGTTATCCAGGAGGCCGGAGTGTAAACGAAGAAGTCCAGCTGAACGTCTCAGCCAAACAGCATCCAAACGTGGACGAAAAAGGTTTTTGATCAGAGGTGGGTGTATAACAATGTATGTAATGACACAACTAATAACCTAGGAGTAAAAAAGAACTTGGAGAAAATGTTACTTGAGCACTGTGAGTCAAAAGTAACTGTTTGGGCACAAACGTTTGATTATGGTGTCTGTCGGGTTGTTTTTATCTGTCCGTGTATTTTCCAATTGTAATGCGGTTTGATTGTCTAGCACTAGCAACCAGCAGCACTAGTGCGGCGAAGTCAACTGTAGAATATGTTATTGCATTTCAGTTGATCTACTGTTTCATTTCCTGTTCATTAGACATCAGCCAGATTTGCCACAGTGTATACGACAGTTGGCTGCTCTTGAACATGCATGTAATTTATCTGTTTATTTAAAACTGATTTGTACTGTAAATACAGGTCAACACAGTATATTTATCATTTTTATTTCAGTAAAAATATGATAATTTATCTAAAGAAATATGTTCGAAACATGGGAGAAAACTGCTAAATGAAAAAGTGTCGTTAGAATGTGAAGTATGAACATTTTCCAGAGAAAAGAACTGTGTCTAAGGTGGTGTCTGAGAATGGTATGTGAGTGGAGTACCAGAACACACTGTGAACAATGAAATCCAGGTGTCTGTTCCAGTGATGTTGTGATGGAACTTTGTTTTTCCAATGCTTCACTCGCCCTGAAAAGGTTTGCATGGACTAGCTTAGGTAACTTGCAACTTCATTATTTGCAAAGGCTTTTGGTGTCCTATCAGGCATGACTGCAGGAGTTTTAACAGCATGAGTTAATGTGAAAGCCACAACAATGGAAAGTATAATTTATACCAGACACACATGGGATCAATTGGGTCTCTTTTAATCTACCATTGCTTATTTTTCCTTGTCAAAACCAGTGGAAAATAAATGTTTCTCTCAAAAGTTGTGTAAGTCTGCATTCATTGTTTTTACATCCCTTCTGTCACATTTTCCAAAGCCTGTTTTGAAGCTTTATTCATCAGTTCACCAAGCTGCCAGGAATTGTTTGAACATTTTTCCACATTACTTCCCCTCATTTAGATTCTTTTCAGGCTTTTACAGTGTCATCTGGTGGTTTTCGTGCTAAAACTCACAAATAAATGTATAGAAATTAAAACGTATAAGTGATGAAATGTTGCTCACGTTTAGTTGCACCTGCTCTTGATTAGTCAACGACAATTTTTGGATGACCCCCCGCCACCTCCCTAAGATTTATCCATCTTTCCTCCTCTCCTCTACTTCCCTCCCCTTTCTTTTTTCATCTCCCCATCAAATCTAGTCACTCCTCCCCCTTTCTCCTTCTTTGTCTCTAAATTTTCTCCAGAGACCTCCAGTTTTTGAACACCACACAGTTCTTACCTCCTGGCCCTCCGCATAACAAAGAAGCACAGGTAAGCTTGCGTGGATTTCATATTTCCTGTTTGAATTTCCGTCTTCGTCTGTCGGATGGAAGCACTGCTTCAGGGCATCAGCTGATGCTGAGATAGGTGGAAAATATTTCTGCATGAGAGAAAAATGGAGTTTATAAGTCGATCCATTTGCATTTTGGTGGCGCAGCCTACACGTTTCATGTTGATACTGAAGCATTTGCATTCTTTTAGCTGTTCTTGGATTCAAAGTCTTTCTGCATTTTTATGGGTCTGGAAATAATTAGTCATCTGCAGGGCTGCTTTTTTTTAAACAAAGAATTTGGATAACAGTTTTCTGAAGATAAGTAACTATGTTAAAGTGAAACAAAGATAAATATTTGCTTTTTGCAAGTGTTTTGTACACTCTTGGAAAAGGAGTTTGCTTAAAGATCTGTTGTTTTAGTTAGCATCTTTGAATATGGATTTAAGCACGGATAACTGAACCATTTAATGCTATAAAATACAATTTCTTTGACAGATTGTAAATACACTAGAGGGTGGGTGTGGCCATTCTGCATGTTTGGGGTCAGGTTCACGTCAGTTGTTTTTTTTTTCAGCACAGTGTAGAAGTATGTCCACATGCATACATTACCCTGATTATTATCTCATAATCAACTATTACTTTAACTATTAACCCTCTCAGGCTCAAAATAAGTTTTGATTAAAGGACGAACAACTAAGTCCTTCAGGGGCACGTCTGAGTTAAAAATGCTCATGAAATACGTATGTGGAGTAACCAGGTAGGTAGGTTTTAACATTGTAAATCTGCAACGCCTGCCTCCAGAGGGTTATTAGTAATTATTGTCAACTAAAACTTGATTATGCCAAAGTAAAAAAAGCAAAAATGTCCATTTTACCACTGGACTTCCACCCATGGAGTATTTATTAAACGTGTTATTATGCAACAACTGTGTTGTTCTGGGTTTCTGTAACTGATTAATCTTCCACCAACCCCCCCCCCCCCCCCCCCCCCCCCCCCATCTTCCTCTCCACAGAAGCCATGTTTTCTCTCCATATACCCATCTTGGCTGCTCTGGTCAACCTAGCATTGTGCCAGTATTATGACTATGGTGACTACCAGCCAGTTTCTATGCTTGGGCCATCAGGCCCAAACTGTGATAAAGAATGTGATTGCCCAATCAATTTTCCAAGTGCCATGTATTGCGATAGCCGCAAGCTGAAGTTTGTCCCCGTAGTTCCAACTGGGATCAAATACCTTTATCTACAGGACAACATGATCGAAGAGATCAAGTCAGGAGTGTTTGACAACGTCACCGATACCCTGCGCTGGCTGGTACTTGACAACAATAAATTAACCAATGCAAAGATAGAAAAGGGCACAATTGACAAACTTACAGCACTGGAGAAGTTCTTCTTCAGCTTTAATGAGATCACAGAGCCAATCATTCCTCCGTCAAAGTCCCTGGAAGAGCTGAAGATGATGAACAACAAGCTATCCAAGTTTCCCTCTGGACTCCTGACTGACAAGGAGAATCTGACCTCCGTTAGCCTTCAGCACAACGAGCTAACGTCTGAAGCCATTGGGGATGCGTTTAAAGGGCCAAAGAAGCTGCTGTCTCTGGATGTGAGCCACAACAAGCTGAAGAAGCTGCCAACAGGAATCCCCGCCTCAGTGGAAATTCTCTACGCTGATTACAATGAAATTGATAAAGTCGGAGCGGGATTCTTGAAAAAGCTGCCCTCGCTTCAGTACCTGAGACTCTCCCACAACAAACTGCAGGATTCCAGTATCCCATCTGGAGTGTTCAATGTGACTTCACTGGTGGAGCTGGACTTGTCGTTCAACAAACTGCAGTCAATCCCTGAAGTCAACGAGCAACTTGAGCAACTTTACCTGCAGGCCAATGAGATCAACAGTAAGAGTTTGCTTTTCCTTTACATTGATGTTGGTGCAGAAGGGTGAAACGCCTTCAAGAATTAAGAAATGTTTTCTAACTTCTGAGTGGTTTCATGGGGTTTGCTTAAGAATATGACCTGCTTTGATACCTTTGTCAGCAAACTTATCTATAATCATACTATCCCAGGATAGCTTGTGGGTCAACAGGTGCACATCAGTCTAATAAATTGGTATCATCTGCTCAGCTGTCTAACTGAAAGAAAAGGAAGTTGAGAACATTCTCACCAGGAATATGGTGAAGTTTAATGTTTCATTTGTCCACATCGAATGAATCCCATCGAGCCAGAACCGGAAATCACTCAAGATCAGCTCTCTGTCTCTTGGGTCTGATATCTGTAGACCTGATGAGTCTTACCCAGTAAAAAAAAAAAACTTCAAAGAATTGTTTTTAAGCTGATGGAGAGAAGGCTCACCTAGTCTCTGTCTAACATCTGGACGTTTTACCCTGCTACCTCCAGAAGACTGACCCCGCCCATTAACAGTAGATCTAGCCGTTGTGATTGTGGCTCGTTTCTGGACTAGGTAATTTTCTGTAACTTGGAAAAACAGCTACAAAGACGTTATTTTATTAGTAGAGACAACCAATAAAAACCTCAAAATTATTGTTCTGACATGAAAATCCTCATATTTTACCCCCATGGAGATACCACACACAAAGGGAATGTCCACTACTAATACTCTTTGGTAAATCAATTTTGCACAGCTTTAAATATTGTATGATTATAAGTGTGACTGGTTAATATTCAACTCAAAACTCAACAATAATAGAAAATCAGGATGAATCCAATTAATTTAGTCATCTTGTTCATACTCACATTCGTCTGAAAGCTGAAGCTTTGGGTGGATGGAGAGAAAAGGCGAGTTACATCGTGATCAGGGATCTACTTCAGCAATCTCCATTTTCGTTATTGGAACTAATAGTTGATTGGACCAAAGGCTGCATGGCTTTCAGACAAAAGTGACATTTAAATCAAATAAATTCTGATATTTTTTTAAATATTACAACTGCTTTTAAAACTACTAAAACTGCTTTTACCTAAACCTTTTATTTTCTTATTGTTAACTCATATTTGTAATCTTTCATCTGTTTATGAAATTTATAATTTTATTACTTTATTTTTTCTGATGTTAATCTAATTCTGTTTTGAGATCATTATGATTTTATGACTTTGTTTTGTTTTGTTTTGTTTTGATCTATGTGAAGCACTTTGTGATTCTATGTCTGTGATAAGTGCTATATAAATGAAATTGACTTACTTACTTACTTACTTACTTACTTACTTACTTACTTACTTACTTACTTACTTACTTACTTACTTACTTACAACTACTTTGGTGGAGTACAAAGGAAAACTATGTGCCAGGAAATAGTACAAAAGCAGTATTATTTGGTTTTAGTATTCAAAATACTGCTCAAGACCTCATTGTGTGTTGGGTTACCAAAATCAAATCAAGCAATGGTGGGCGGGTTTCATGAAAGTGGGTGTGGCTTACTGTTAAGCTCAGGGAGGCTTTGATTATCTGGTGTTGAAGAACAAGATGAGTACATGTTGAGTCCCAACCCAATGTGAAAACAAAAACAAATGGACTGACGATGTATACTTTGAGTATGCCTGCCAGTTCTTACATTTATTTTTCTTTTTTTTTATAATTTGTAGAGTTTGACTTGTCAAGTTTCTGCAAGTTCACTGGACCACTCAACTATTCACGTCTCAAGCACCTGCGTCTGGATGCGAACAACGTCACGTACCACAGCATGCCCCCCGAGTCCGCCAACTGCCTGCGCCAAGCTTCGGACATCATGTTCGAATAAGGATCGGTGATCTCGCTTCACACTGCCGTGGAAACGCTCAGAGCTGACGTGTTTGTGCACTTCTGACACAAGTATTATGCATATATGTAAAACTATTCATGTGGATCGTGTTAATGTGTACTAAGCTTGAACATAGGAAGGTCAAGAAGCATTCCAAATATTTGTAATATCTGAAGGTCTGATTGATTCATGTAGTTAAGTAGATGTAGATAAATAATATTTTAGACTAAAAAACACACGAGCTGGTATATCCTTGGTTATATGAATAGAAAATGCATGCATTGGTTTCAAAAACACACTTCAAACATTCCAAAGTGGCATTTGTGCACAATGAATATAGAAAATGGGTAAATAATTTGTGTTGCATTCGTTGTTGTTATTCTGTTTCATGTTTTAATGTGTTGCATGCATGTTGGCTGTGTTTCTAATTGTGTGCAAAAGACCAGCAGAAGAGGACTGCAGACTTCAGTATTGTGAGCAGAGCTAAAATGGTCGAGCAGATACATAGCAGTTATATTTTCAACATCTTGAATGTATCACAGTAGAAAATAGTCGTGTTGTGAACTCATGTCTGCCTGCTTTGAATTTAATCTCTTTTAACATTAACTGCTTGGTGTCTGGATGACTTTTTTTTACTAAATAGGAAACGCCCATTGTTCAGTACAAGAACTTTCTTTTTTTATAATAAATAAAAAACATTTGTATTATGCTTGAAGTTGCATGCTATACTTAAGGAAAGAGGTGTGCAGAAGGTTTTTACACTTAGCACAATTGCTTATTCATAAGTTAAAGCTTTTGGCAGTTATAGTGCTTTAATTGTAACGCTGTTTGGCGACTTCTTTGTGCTAGCAATATATCAGCGTGTATTCACATTAGTTCCTTGCATTTAGTTTAGGTTCTTTATATTTCAGGCCACTGACTCAGTTTATGATTAGCTGTGAGAACAGTACATCTGGCGCTCGCCATCGTTGTGGCACCATCCTGCACACTTTAGATGTTTCCCTCTTTCAACACACCTGATTCAAATGAAGGGGTCATTAACAGGCTTCTGCACAACTTCCCCTGAGGAGGTAATTAATGAAGCATGTGAATCAGGTGTACTGAATTGGGCAAGTTTTTCTAAAAAAATTGCAGGATACTTGCATCTGAGGACTAGATTTGGTGACTTATTATCACTTTTGATCCTTTTGTGATTTCTGATGCTCATGAAAACCCTATAATGAATCTTTTATTTGTAAAACATGCTTTATAAAGCATTTGATTTCTAAAAATTGGCTTTTCTTGTGTCACAGAATTAATCGTATGACAATTGTGGGCAGGGCATATCTTTGCACCAGACGTGAAAGCGTCGCAAAACAGCCGCAAAACGTACTACGCAGGAATTAGCCACCGTTGTAAAGGATGAGTTCCTTGGCAGCAAATATGGGGATGCTATCATTACAATAGTCTGTTTTTTACACGCTACACTTCCAAACACATCAAACTCTGCAGTTTAGATTGGGCCAGATGAGAAGTCAAACATGAAAACAGTGTAAAACATCTGGAAACTTTCAAAATAAAAGTCACGTGCAAATAAACACATGTCATTTCCTGTTAAACCCCTTGTAGCCGACAGAACAGTAAATAAGCCATTTTTTATAAGACCTTTTTGGATACATGCAACCGTCTTTCCTCTTGCTGGTAAATTCTGAAATCACATGTGGTGTTGCCATTCAGGTGATTTGGTGAGTTTGCAGGCAGCCGGCGTGGAACACTGTCGCTCCCATTTCACTTCTGATATGCTCCCGGTTGGGAATGAGCTTGCACAGAAAACATCACTATTAGGTTATGTGTCGTTTTTACATTCAGTGGAAGAAAGGGTAAGAAATACATTCATGGAGCCCCTGCAAAGATATGGGGAGAGGAGAAACCAGTATGTTTGTTTCATGTGTTCACAATACTATCTGGGGTGAAACGTTCAAGCGCAAATGCATTTGAGAAACCTTTTGATTTTTTGCAGTATCATAGTTTCTCTGGTGCAACACTTTCTTGTGGGTCGCAGATGTAATATTGTGTGCATGAAAAACTCTCCCACGTCCATTAAGGGATGCAAAGTTAAGCTCAATTTTCACAATAATTTAAAAAGTAATATTTTATTCAAGAAAAAGAAAAGTCCCTGGAGGTATCTGAATTTCTTTTTCTATACAAATTATAGATTACAAAAACATTTTAAGCTGTATAGTGTTGGTCAAAGCTTAAAAAAATACACACTTAAAACCAAAATAACAAAAAACAAAGTTAAATCTCTTTGAAACTTGCAAGTTTGCAAGTTTGAACTTGTTTTGTTGTATAAACTCACAACGGCTCTACGCTCAGGGAGAAGTAATTAGAGTGAGTGGCTGCAGGAGTGAAACAAGAAACAGGTAATTAAAGACAAACACACATGAGCACACACACATGATAGGCAGGTAGGAGCAAAAATAAATAAACAGTTAATCTTGAAAACAGGTAAGAGAAACAAGACCAACGTGAAAAAGAGGCAGTAGTGCAACTTTTGTGGGTTCAAAGCACCAATGAAGTAGAAAAGAGAAAAAATGTAGAAAAACAAAACAATCTGCACAAACCTTACTTAGGACAGAACATATACAGTAGCAAGAATAGCTTGAACAATAAAATCAATGTGACAGCATATTTAAAATACACAAATAAGTTCAGATTTAAGAATCAGATAAAAGACAAAGTTAAAGACTGGGTAGTTACTGTGCAGAAGGCGCAGCATAAGCGACAGTCATTCAAACGCTGATGAATACGTTAAACTTTTCAATTTTGATTTAAAAGTTAGTAGTGATTGGTCCGTGTGTGTGTGTGTGTGTGTGTGTGTGTGTATATATATATATATATATATATATATATATAATCCAAATCTGAGGTTGGTTTATACCAAAGACCTTAAAGATGGGGCCCATATCCTCCCTGCTTGAAGCTTTTCAATTCAATTCCATTCAAGTTTATTTATATAGCACCAAATCATGACAAAAGTTGTTCTAAGACACTTCACATAGTAAACATTCCAATACAGGCCAATTCATTCAGCCAATCAGAAAAAAGTTTCCTATATCAGGAACCCAGTAAAGTGCATCAAGTCACTGACTAGTGTAAGTGACTTTACAGCAATCCTCAGACTAAGCAAGCATTTAGCAACAGTGGAGAGGAAAACTCCCTTTTAACAGGAAGAAACCTCCAGAGGATCTTGGCTCAGTATAAGCAGCCATCCTCCACATTATTTCTGATTGGCTTAATGAACTGACCTGAATTAGAATGTTTACCATGTGAAGTGCCTTGAGGCGACTCTTGTCGTGATTTGGCGCTATATAAATAAACTTGAATTGAATCAGGTGTTCAAGCGGCGAGGCTGGTGTGTGGAGATCTTGAAAAGGAGGTAAACAACACCAGAGGTGAGGGTAATCCAAAAGGCGTGATCCAAATACAGTCCGAGTTCAAAATCCGAGTAATCCAAAAACGAGTCAAAGAGAACAAACAAGAGCAGGTACAAGTGGCTGGGGCTACCTTAACTGGAGCAATCATCCGGCGTAGTGAGGTGTCTCCATCCTCCTTTTATACCAGAGTTCCTGATTGGGGATCTTGCGCAGCTGCAGCCCCCTCCGCTCCTCACCTGTGGGAAATCAACTCAATAGCGGTTAGACTGGAAAGGGTGCCACTCACCTCGGCTCGGGAACATGACAGTGTGAATGGATGAATGATACATTGTAGTGTAAAGCGCTTTGGAATCCTTACTCTGAGAGGCCCTGTACAAGTCATTCATCATTTATCAATTAAATAAAATGTGAATAAAGTGTCGTTCATTCACATTATGTTTGCTACCACGTTCAGGTCTCCTCAAGACAGACACTCAAAGGAATATTTCAGTCATTTTAAGGGGATCTTCCACCAGTTATTTGTCTAGAGAAAAGATCCTGCCTGCAGGTGACATCACTCAGTGAACAGTCTCTAGAAAACAGTCATCTGACTGAAACAATATTCATGTTTAGTCAGATCTGTAAAAGGTTAGTGGCAAATCTCCAACAGATATACATTTCTATTAAAAACGTCTCACTGGTCAGTTTAGACTGCTTGATCCCTCACTCACCTTCTGTTTTAGCCACACTAGGGTCCCATGGAGCTAGTGTCTACATCCAGCAGTCATCAGGTGAAAAGTAGGGACACCCTAGAGACCAATCCATCACAGAGGCAGTCCCAGAAGGCACAATTATTGACAACTAGGGACAATTAGTTTCTAATTCAAGCTCCAAGGGCAAATTTGGAAAGCAAACTAGCTTAAAACATTTTTTCATGCCTCTTACAAACGTTCTAACATAAAATAGCTATAAATTTATTGTGGGGATTTAAACATGTTTATAACAAAGTGATTCTCTCACGTTTGTCTAAAAACCTCCACCAATAACACATTTGAGAATAAGAGTAGCTATTGGACCATCTGGTTTTCGGTCCTGCCGAATCACTGCACTTCCCTGGGTCTTCCACTTATAACACACTCAGGCATTTAGCTACAGAACACCGCTGGTGCGAGAGGTTCACAGCCCAATAATATCAGAGAAGGAGAAACAGTCGGCTGTCACTTTAGGACAAACTACCAGAGTCCCAAACAGAAAAACACCATTTGAAGTCACGGACAACAAAAGATGTTTGGACCTAGAAAACGGTGACTGGTGTTTAGTATCTCGTATTGTCCGGCATTGCAGGGTTTCCGGCAGAAGCATGTCAGGGAAGATACCCGAGGGGTGGGGTGATTGTTCTGTGACCACGTTTTCATTACCCAGCTTCAACCTCGCACGCATGTTTTTGGCCTTTGGGACGAGAAAATCCACAAATGCATTAGGAACAATCAGATATTTATGATTATTTACTCCTATTTTACGGTGTCGTCAAAGATTTCTTTAGTCAAGAATAGTTATGGCATCCAGCTGCAAAAGAGTTTCAGTCCATTCATGACTGTACAAGTCAGTAGTTGTCTGTTCTGATGTGTTGCAGTGACACCTCTTCCTTCTGCCGTGAAATACTGGATTGAATTTTAAGTTCTGCTTGGTATCCTGACGAGGAGGTACAGGAATGTTCTCTCCTCTTACTGCACCCACTTTTACAACATTTAACATGTTTACTTTAACACTTTTAACACAATTCACATGTTTTCATAAAGTCATTTTGCACCAGTTCCTAATCTGAGACAATTTCCTTCCCTTCCGCTGATGTTGCCCTTGTTTAAATGCCAGAGTAGAGCTCCTGCTGCCTGGGTCCAGACAATAAAGTCCTTCATAAAGCCATAAGCCTCAAGTCTTCCCACTTGGAGACGGTAGGTGAAAGTGCAATCAGCTTTTGCAATCTGGAGCCTCACCTCAAACGATCTTCCTACAGTCCAAACTGTCTCCAGCTGGTTCCTCTGTTTGTATTCGTATTCTGTGTCCATCCGTCGTCAACCAGATCTGCTTTCTAGCTTTTCTTTGACTAGTTCCTGTCTGCGCACAGTTTGTGTGTGCAACCTCAAATTCAGTCTCAACATTTCCTCTTCATTCTTTTCTTCCTTCATGCATATTTAGTACAGAAAGCACAAGCATTTCACAAGTTTCAAAGACATTTTCCTAACAATTATGTAAATTAATGCAAAGGTCGACATTTACAATGTAGGTATTTCTCTTTTAAGACCTTTCTCTGGCAGGCTGCCATTCGTTTTTCTGTCCCAAATCCTGACTGAAGGCCACCCATGCTTACATAATCAGTGCTTAGAGTTGATCTACAGTATGCATGCTTCTGTAGGTGTCTGATGGTTTTCTTGTATAGAAGTGGCTTCTTTGCTGCCCTTCATGACACCAGGTCATCCATGTGTATGCAGATAAACTCACAACAGCTTGCTGACAATCCTGAGCAAGCTCTGCGCTGGTTGAGCCCTGATGAAGCCCTGGTGCTGGACTTTTATGACCTTTTTCATGAATAGGGAGCCTAAAGCTTGGTTTATGCTTGACGCATTCACTTTCCGCGCGGTGATGCGGCTCGCGGATGGAACGTGCTTCACAACTCGCAGCGTTTATGGTACGTGTGGCTCGTCTCTGCGGTGAGCCAATATTCTCCCAAACTGAACGGGGCAGCATGGAGCTCTACGGCATGCACCCAACATTACACCATAGTAGAAGTAGAAATTACTGTTTACAACATGGCATTTCAGCAGTTTTTAACAGCGTTCTCGTCTTTTCCGACAGTGCGAGCTATTTCTCTCCAAGAATTATTAACTACATGTTGATCACGGTGATCTCTGAGAGCCGAATCTTACAAATGTCTGTATTTACCAACCTCTGCCATACTAGTTCTTGCCGGTCCGCCATGTTTTTCCGCGTCCGTCCGTCCGCGTGGTTAGAAATTTTCCGAGGTGCGCCTTGCGGAAATTCTGGGCCGTGCGGAGGCGCGGTGGAGGGGCATGGTTGTTAAAATGAAGCAAAATGACGCAACTTTTCCGCGCGGAGCCGTGCGGACCTCGCGGACGAGTCAAGCATAAACCAAGTCTCCTCCCTTTCCGCTCATGGGTCCCCGGAAGAACAAAAAAAATGAACGCAAGTCAACGGGGCAAAAGAGCTTTTTATAATCCGCTTTGCCTTACGCCCTGGATCGCACATATGTTGTACTGCATTTTAAATTAAAAGAAATTATGTGTGTTTTGACCATGCCAGTGACGTTCTTTGATATTTATCAGCTTGTAAAAGTTTGTGATTAACATGACTACATCGGCACGTTGCATATGTGACGTCACCACAGAAGCTCCTCCTCTCCCCTAGCGTAGCTGCTACTTACCACATGGCCAGATTTATGATGGTTCTTTTCTCCTGAAGGAAGGATTTGAAGTTTGCTGAACTTACAGCCATTTTCCCTCTGTTTTTCTCTGTGTCTGGTTCGATGACATCACTTTCGTGAAGCGCATTTGTAGTTCTGGACTTATTTTCACACAAAACCTAAAATAACGTTTCCCCTGTTTGAAAATAAGCACCTTCTTGGTAGCAAAATGCATCTTTTAAATTCACGGACATCATATGTGAAATCTATGGCACAAAAGAAGCGGAATTAGAAAATAGCGATTGTAGCCCCGTTCACTTGCATTCGTTTATTCGTTCTTCGGGGGACCCATGGTCCGGAAGTGGATGGGCGTGACTTGGGCTCCCTATGTGCATTGGAGAGGCTATGTGGATTCAGGGAAAGAAAGATGGCGCTAGCGTGTTCAGCAGGCCGTCTATCCGTCCATGGACTCTTTCTACTTTTTATTCTTCTGTTTTGTGCTCTCCCTGGGATCTTCACTCACGACCTATGACTGACTTACCTTGTGGATCTTGGCTATTCCGGGCGTTTTCCCTTGTGTGGCAGCATTAATCTCCGGGAAACACTCCAACATCAGTTTCCCTCTGTTCCTGTCACCCTATAGAGGATCCCTCCTCAAGGGCGGCTCTCAAAATGCCGCAGCCAGCGGGGCTGTCGTAGTGGCCGTCGGGTTTGCCTTCGTTCAGTTCTGGATTGCTCTGTCAGAGCGCAGCAACTCCGTCTGATATCTGGGCCTCGATGTCGCTCCATTGAATGTGCTTCCCTTCTCCCGGAGCTGCTGTCCCGGACCTGTGACAGGTGCCAGCGAGGAGTGACTGCGACTAATCTCTGACGTGTCAACAACTGCCACACCTCTGTAGGTCCTGTCATTTGGCCGTTGGTGCCGTTGTGGTGTGCTTTGATCAACGCACGCTCGATCCAGAACAAAACGTTCATCTTGAAGGGTTTCTTCATCGATCGGGAGTTGGGTGTCCTTTATATCACTGAGTCGTGGACAGTGCCGGGTGAGTTGGCACCTATCGCTGAACTGTTACATGCTGGGTGTGCCTACTTGAATGTCCCCAGGCAAACGGGCCTCAACGAGGGTTTATTGACTATTTTCAAGACTAATATCCCCTGTCGGCCTACCTCCTACCTGGGAAATTGTGACTTATTCGAACTGTCCACCTTTGAACTGGGATTGTCTCCTCCAACTCTTTGTTTTTTATTATATAGGCCCCCTAAGGCTAATTCTTCTTCTTTCTTCTCCCAATTTTCAGACTTTCTTGCTGATGTCCTCCTTTAGTATGATCATTTGCTTATACTTGGAGATTTTAATATTCATGTCTGTTGTCCTGAGAAGTTCCTGGTAGCTGATTTTTGTAATTTAATTGACTCTTGTGGACTGACTCAGTTGGTTGACTTCCCCACTCATGAGGGGTCTCACATATTGGATTTAGTTTTTTCGTTTGGTGATAATGTAACAGAGGTCCGACCTGCTGTTTTTTCTCTGTCTGATCATGTTCCTGTTTTGTTTTCTGTGGATGTGGCCCGGCCTGTCTCTCCTAGGCAGGTGGGGATTTGCCGTGCCCGCCGCATTACCCCTTCCTCAATTGTTGAGTTTTCTGCTTTATTTTCAGATTTTTCCTGAAGGAAGTCTTCCCAGTAATTGCTCAACTGATCCTGAAGATCCTTAATGCAAGCCTTAGGACGGGGACTGTTCCTCAGGAGTTTAAGCATGCGGTGGTCCAGTCTGTTCTAAAAGAGCAAGGCTTGGACTCTAACGACTTGAACAATTACCGTCCTATATCTAAGCTCTCTTTCCTCTCCAAATTGTTGGAGAAGATGGTTTATTTCCAGATTTTTAATTTCCTTAAATCCAACAATGTTTTAGATATTTTTATGTCTGGTTTTCGTCCTCACCACAGCACTGAGACTGCTCTTATTTGTGTTTTTAACAATATTTTGCTTTCCTCTGAATCTGGTTCTCATGTGTTGTTGGTGCTTTTAGACTGATCTGCCGCCTTTGACACTGTCGATCACACAATCCTTTTACAGCGACTGGAGCAGTTAATTGGCATTCGTGGAACAGCTTTAGAGTGGTTCCGCTCCTATTTCAATGGCAGATGTTTTAATATTGCCCTGGGGAGTTGCACCTCTAGAGTGGCACCTCTTTTTTGTGGGGTTCCCCAGGGGTCCATTTTAGGTCCGCTTCTTTTTCATCTATATATTTTACTTTTGGCAGCCATTTTTAGAAAACTCCGGGTAAATTTTCATCTCTACGCTGACGATTGTCAGCTTTATGTGGCCCTAAAATCTATTGACCCTGTGCAACCACTGACTGACTGCCTGAGTGAAGTCAGGTCTTGGCTCTTGGCTAATTTTCTCCGTCTTAACAGCTCCAAACTGGAGGCTATTTTCTTTGCCCCCTGCTCCCCCTCTGCTGTGGAGCCATCTCTGCCCCCTTCATTGTCAGTTTTGGTGAAGTCGACAATTACAAATTTGGGGGTCACTCTGGACGCTTTTTTAAAATGGATGCACAGATAAATCAGGTAGTCAGGCCGTGTTTCTTTCTTCTTCGCCGGCTGGCCAAACTAAAATCTGTCCTGAACAAAAACGATCTTCAGTCAGTTGTTCATGCTTATGTAACGTCACGCCTGGACTATGCCAAAACTCTTTTATATGGTATTCCAATTGGTATGATCATTTGCTTATACTTGGAGATTTTAATATTCATGGTACAGAATGCTGCCGCAAGGTTTCTTATGGGCATAGACCGACGGCAGCATATCACTCCTGTTTTTGTCACGAACAGAACTCAGAAGGACCCGTAATGACACCAAACACTGTAAAGCACCTTTAAAAGTCTTTATTTGATGTGGAGTTACCAGAGGTGGGCGAGGCTGAGGCAGGGTCAGGATGAAGCATGGGTCAAAACCAGAGAGATCCGTGAATGCTACAAGGGGCAGGCAGGAGGCAGAATACAGAGAATGGTCCGAAGGTCGAGAATCCAGGTGGTCGGAAGCAGAGAACAATCCAGGCAGGGAGCAGGAACGTGGGCAGGTAGAGATACAGGAACAAGGTCAGGATCTATGATTCAGGCAGAGGTAAGGAGTGCTGGAGAATTTACTGGCGTGAGCTTTACAATAATCTGGCCCTGAATGACTGGATGGCTGGTTCTTTTGTAGCAGGGGAAGAGGTGTGAGTGATGAGCTGAGGAGTCAGAAGCAGGTGAAGTGGATGAAGCTGATTGTGGTAGTCAGGGAAACAGGGCTTGGCTGGGGTTTGATGATGAGACCAGGTGTGCTGCATGAAGGCTGAGGAGGGTGAAGGATTGGGAGTCATGACAGTTTTGGCAAATTTACACTGGCTTCCAGTTCGGTTTCGTATTAAGTTCAAAATTCTCCTGTTGGTTTACAAATCCATTCATGAAATGGCCCCCTCTTATTTGGCACATCTTTAGAGTCCCTATGTTCCGGCGCGAACCCAGAGGTCCTCTGACCAACACCTTCTGCTTGTCCCTCTTGCCCGCTATACGGCCCGTGGCAAATGGGCTTTTTCAGTTTTTGCGCCTAAACTTTGGAACCAACTCCCCCTGACGGTCCGACTTGCCCCCTCCCTTCCCAATTTTAAAGTGCGTTTGAAGAAATATTTCTATTCCCTGACCTTCCCGGCTGAGACTGTTAAACCCTTGTGCTTTCCTGTTTTTTATTTGTTTTCTTGTTATTATAGTTTTTATTAGTTTTATCTGTTTTATGTTGCTGTATCTAGTTTGGTGATGTATTGTCTTGTACAGCACTTTGGTTGGCGTTGTCGCCGTTTAAATGTGCTTTATAAATAAAGGTTGATGATGATGATGATGATGATGATGATGATGATGATGTGGTAGAAATGTATTAATTTAATTTTTATATTTAATTGTATTCATCTTTTAACTATCCAAAACAGTCTATGGTTTATGCAAAATGTTGGCATTAAAACAGAAATTGCAAATTTTGACAACTGATATTTAGCAATTTTCAAAACTTTTTGTTACAATTGTTCTTGTGTTAATTTCTCATTTCTCTTCAAATAACCCTTTAGTGAATGTGACTCTCTTTATTGTTTAAGTCCTTTAAGTGCTGTACAATTATTTAAAATGCTGATCTTGGACAAGATAATGAAAACAAAGAAATAAAGAAAACATATTTTATATAGCAACTCTCAAGATAAAAAATCACAAGACGCTTCACAAGAACAAAACAATTTAAATATAAATAAATACTTTTTTATGATTTAAAAAATATGGTGAAATGAGAAATAAAATTGAGATTAAAAAAGTAAGTAAAGGGAAAGAGAAAATGAATAGGAAAGAGTGGATCCTGGTAAAGATGGAAGTGGTAGAAAAAGCATAATAAGGAGAGGGTGGTGATGAAGATCACAGAAACCTAATGCAGGGACTTTAGCTGATGACTGTTAGCTTTTGACCTGGTGGCTCCAAAGAAAATGCGTGAGGATCCCCAAAGTTTAGAGGCGTTTCCATCTTCAAAGCAGGAGCATCTTTGCCAAAATCTCATGCAGTCAATCCAGTCGGGTGTGTCGTTCTAAGATTGAACCGTATCTTTAATATGACTCATGGGGAAATTCGTGCAATTTGATGTAGACCAATAAGGTATTTATTTGGATTACTCAAAGTGGGCAGTAAAGTAAATCATGTTGGTTGAAGCCAAAGTCACAAAATTGCTTGAATTTGGAAAATCAATAGTTGTGTAATGAAGTCAATAGAGGGTAAATTGGATTAAATAAATTGCTTAAGAGCTATTTATTTTTATTGTCATTACTTGTGACCCATAATCTATTAATTATAGAATATCACCTACTTGGTCTTTAAGAGGATTAGGCAGAAGATTCTAAGACTCTTTGTTTATTCAGAGACTGTCATCACTTCGTTTAGGATTCAAGAACCAGTCAGGTTTGCAAACAAATAATAATTTATTTTACAAACAATTTAAGACTTGACAAATGGTTTAAACTATTTACTGTGAGTGGATGTGAACTAAGAGATGGGTGTCTGGAACTAGGTGTGAATAAAGTATTTGAGAGTCGGTATCATGAGAAAGCTGAATCCTGAATGGAGGAAATTTGGTTTGCAAGTAAGCTACAAGCTGTTGTTTATCAAACTGCATACAGATGCTATCTCGCTGTGTTCTATGTACCCAAGTGGAGGCGCCCTTGTGGATCTGAAATGTCAGGGGGGTTGGAGACCCCGAGTACAGAAGTCCGTAGACTAACTCCTAGTGCGACCAGGTCGGTCCAGGATCGCTTCCAGGTAACACAGGTGGACTGGATGGAACCAAGCGTCTCAAAACAACTCTGAAGGAGTGTCGCAAAATTAGCTTTGTTCCGCAGGGAAAATATCTTGTTGTCCTCAGCTTTGCGGGTGCAAAAGCTTACGGTTTTAACTATGTCAAAATCCTTCTGGTGAAAGAGGCTTGCTCAGACGGCCATTCTGAGCGTCTCTCTCTCTGTCTGTCTGACTTACTGAGACTGAGAGTGAAGCTCTGTTTAAGGCCTGGTGTTATCTCAGAAGTTGCCAAGCATCTCAGAACACAGTCTCCGATTCTGAACTCTGAAATGTGGGACAAGGTTACTTATGTGTCATGTCTTTATCTTAGCCTTACTCTGTCTGTAATTGTGAAGACCTAATCCAGTAAACATACTTAGTATCATTGAAACAGATTAATGAAACATTTCATCATTTATAATTATACATGGCAATATTTAGTGATTATTAATTATAAAATCTCAGTTATAAGATCTTCTTTTCTTCAATGATAATTTTAATTATAAAATGATTACTTTTATTTATGAAATCTTCTTTTCTTCTGGGAATAAAAGTTTATCTAACGGAGTTCTCTTGTGGAGGATCCTGGAAAAGAATGCTACTGTCATCTTTCATTATCTGATGAAGCTTCAGTTCAGCTGATGAAGTCATCTGATTAAAGAGCCTGCTTGCAGACATTCCATCTCCTGTCAGGGTAAAATATAGCAGAACATGTGTAGCCAGGGTTATTTGCTCTGGCCGTGCATATGAACTGTGGGATCTCAAAATCAGTCCATTTGGTGATGTTACAGTTGTAATTATGTCAGAATTACTCTGGTGACACATTTCCACGATGGCCCTCACTGCCGTTCCAAAGCTATGATCTAAAACTCTGACAAAGTAGGATTTGCATCTTTAGGCCTTGGGGGATGACCTCCATTTCTCTGCATCAGCTCCACTGACAAGCATGATGTAGGTGAAAAATGTAGCCTTTGGTTGTACAAAAAGGGAGTGTTCCACTCGGGATAATGGGGTGTGAATTCCCTCAAGCCCCTTCAAAACTTCACTTGTCAAACTTATGTGACATCTTTAGGCTTTTGTCCTGAAAAAAGCCCTTAAATGGTCTTTCACTCATCCCCCAGAGTCATAGGTGAGAGCCCAAACCTTTACAGAAAACAGAATGGTTAGGTTGGGTTGAGGTGCAACACTTTGTCACCATGCAGCTCACTTAGCTCGGTTTTTACAACACAAAGGAGAAAACAAAGTGAAGGAGGTGGGGAAAAAACTGCTGGGCTGGCAGACAAGGGTATGTCACAGTTTCTGAATGGACATCCCCAAGTCACACACAGTCGTCCTTCCACCATCAACACATGCTCCTTCCTCGTGGTTCAGCTGGGGTGCAAGGTGTCGCTTTGATTTAACTGAACAGCTCGACACCAATCAGGACTGGCTGCAGCATTGATTGCTTCAGAGTCAAGATCAAGACCCAAACTACACCTGGCTGCAGGAAAACTCCTCACCTCTCTACAAAAGTAGGTATGAAAGATTTTATTTATGTATTTATTCTGAAGAACTGAAGAAATGTGGAATGAATGGTTTTGACAGGTGTGCAGTTAACATTTTACTACAAGCACTTGAAAAGAAAGATCACCTTTCATGTAGTTTTTAGGTTCCTACTTCTGTAAAGTGGCTCACATAATATCAGGTGTAAATTTTAAAATTTGGTGGATGTTCTGCATGCAAACACCTTTTTTGCAATATTTTAACCACCAGTTTAAAGCAGGCTTGAATTTTAAAACAGGATTCTAATGAAGCTGAAAACGCTTTATCTTTAACTTTAATGCCAAGCTTGTTCCTTTTTATTGCCATAGCGTATTTAGCTATTTTTGCATAGCAATTGTCCATAAGCAGAATATTTACTCAGAGTTTTGGACACAGTGAGCAATGCTAACTAAAATGAGTCATGGATTTCAGTCATCTAAATGTTTACATAGCATAAAAAAGTAATAATTAAAATATCTGGCTCAGTATAAAAGACTCTGGCAGGAAATTAGCACTCAGCTTCCTTTGCATGTGTTTCTTTTTGGTCTGTCAGACAGACTGAGTCCAATATTTGTTTTTAGTAAAGATGCATTTCATCTTACTGACATCTGTAGCACTGAATCAGCAATTTGATGGTTATTCTTCTTCTTTTAGGTGCATGCGGATACTCTTATTCTACAATGTGTGACATTTAATCTAAAAGAAATATCACATATGCATTAGCAGCTAATGTGTATGTCTGATGAGTCTTAGTTTCTGGCGTAGCTGATTGGTGTTAGTAGTTAGGAATCTAAACAAAACATGTTCAGATGATTGAGGCCACACAATTGCAGAAAACTAATTAATCTCAGACAAAATGTTTTTATTTTTCTTTAATTGGTCCTAAAAACATAAAATTTTAAATTTTACAACATAAATTAAAACCTTATTTGAACATTATCACATAGAAACTTGGTGTTTCAAACATCAGAAGCTGTACTTAAAAGTAAGATTTTTTTTCTGTTTAGAGTTAAGTCCAACGAAAATCAACTTAAAACCTCCTAAAATTGGAATTATGTGGTTTCTCAATTCAAAAGGTTGTGGTAGCTGCAATAAAAAGATGTCCTTTTTGTTTGCATCAAACTAAATCTGTCACACAGCAAACTGTGAATATGATGGAACTGGTTTTGAATGCATAAAATGCAAAGAAATACATTGTCATTGGCTTGGATTGCTAAAAGTGGTTCAACAATAGACTATTCCCAGTGGTTTTCCTGCTGTAACTACCTTACAATGGGTATGATGTCATTCCCAGATTAAAATATGGCTTCTTAGGTAAATGAACCGTTGTTTTTGTTGTTCTTGATTCACCTGATTTGTGTAAATCTAATGTTTGGATGTTTAAATCATTATTCAGTCTTCTGTCCTTGTCTAGAAGAATTACTGTAGGAAAACAGTGAAGGAGCTCTAACGGGCTTCAATCCCTGATCACGGATAAGTGCTGTGTCTATCCTCACAAGTCAGCAGAGATTATCCCATTCCATTCAAGCCTTTGTCGTCATCACTAGAAATTAGCGCAGTCCCATGCTCGCCGTCTGAAAGGTCACTAATCCGGATGTTAGCTAGCTCCTGCAGCAACATTTGCGTCTGCAACCTGGAGTATAATCGCCTAATTTTCGTCTGACCTCACTTCATTACTGATATTAGAAGAAAATACACGTGTACTTCATCTTTCTTGGATAGTGGCTATGAACAACGTAGCATCAAACATTTTAATCTAAAATGCTAATCAAAAACAAACGAGGTACAGAGTTGTCAGTAGGGCTTTGCTGGTGTTATACTGCATTGTGTGCAGATTTTCTTTTGCATACAATTGTTGATCAAACTCTTTCTTATACTCAGAATTGCATTAAATAGTCTAACTATTTAAAATGAGTTGAACTGTGGTGGAGGAATTACCTAGCATAACCCTCTTGCATAAATCATGTAATCAAGGACTTACGGCTCTGGCTAACATGGACTCAAGTTGGATAAAATTCAAATGACATTATCTATGTTGGTGTGTTTGTATTTGGACACTTTGTGTTCCCCGCTAACTGTAAGCGGTTGCAAAGTAATTGATCCTAAATACTCTGTTGACAGTGGAGACACACAATTAGCACAAAGGTTAGCAGAGGGCATTGGGATTTGTTCGCTGAGATCAATGGTGCCATCAGAGGGAGTAAGGGTAGTGCGCATGTAGAAATCAGCCATCTAAGACCAGCTACATCTGCGTAAAGTGTGCCATGTCTCAAGTGCTCAAAATAGTTAGCACCCCGCACACCATTCTAAGATCGTGATCTTTCATGACTGGGCCCTCTGATTGGTTGAGAGAAGCTTTGGTGTCATCCTAAGTGACAGGTTGGCACATGCTGAAACGGCCAGTGGTACAAATACAGGGATGTGAGACGCAGATCCTTGTCACTCAGGACCAATCTTGATAACTTGCAAAGGAAAGACGCTTTAAAGAGTACCTTTTAGAGCTGAAGGTAAGAAAACCCTTAGTCATGCTTTTGTGCAAGCTTGTCTGTGAGGATGCTTTGGTCTCTCTCAAAAACCCTCTAACGGTTTCATCTGAATGCACTTTGTTGAATTACAATTCCACCTTGTCACTGTGTCTTGTGTACTAAAACTATATCTGCTTCAGCCTCTGTAACCAGAGATGATTCAGCTTTTTAATAGCAGTGCGCCCATCCGTGGAAAAGCTACTCAAAATGAGTTCCAGACGAACATGGAGCACGTGGAATTTAAACAAAACCCAGATGGGAGCTGAGACAAATCAACTGGAAGCTTAAGATACTGATCAAAAGAAGATGGCAGAGCTTACTCTGGATTTTGTTCTCTTTCTCTCTTGGTTTTAAACTTCTTTGACACATCATTTCATGTGCAGTCGTTATTTTAGTCAATTTTCCGAATCTGGATCCCTGTGAATCGTAATTTACTTCATGCAAAACTTTAAAATCTTTTCAAACAAAAACTAAGCATGCAGCCTCGTCTTATGTGTTGCCTTCTAAAGTGTCTGCATTTTGAAACTGGGTGTGCAAGGGCAGTCCTAATGCACTTAAAGTTGGCCTGACTTCACATCCGGTCTCTCGTGTGTCTGATGAGCAACGTGACGACAAGAAAAGACCTCAGTCTGGACCCTGACCTTGGAAACGACTCATAATATTGTTAACATTAATAAAGGTTCATTTTAGAAATTGGGTGCTTTCATTAACACCTAAGTGGTTCCATTTTATTTGTTTACATGCCACATTGTTTGTACACTGTAATTCGATGTGTGTTACACAACAAGAAAAGCCTCTATTAGAGTCCTGATAATTAGAAATCACACAACAGGAGCCGGAACTTCTTAAATGACTTAACGGTGGATATTTTTTTAATTTCATGACTGTTTTTGACCACAGTAAGGTTCTTCTCTCGTTTCTACCACAGGTTGAGCAGGAAAATGGCACTCGCACAAAAGCTTCTCCTTGTTTTGTGTCAGGTGGGTCTCGTCCTCAGCCAGGACGTGCCTTATGAGGAACTCCTGGCCCAGATCCAAGCCTGCCCTAAGGAGTGCACCTGCCCCCAAAACTTCCCCCGTGCGGTCTACTGTGACAATAAGGGCCTGACGAGCATCCCCAGGATCCCTCCCTTCACGAGGTACCTCTATCTGCAGAACAATATGATTGAATCCCTGCCTGCAAATGTGCTGGAGAATGCAACGCAGCTACACTGGGTGAACCTGAGTGGAAACAAAATCAAGAACGAAGGGATTGGAGAAGGCGTTCTGGGTGCGTTGACACGGCTGGTACACCTGTACATGGACGACAACCTCCTGTCTTCTGTGCCATCTCCACTCCCGGCCAGCCTCGAGCATCTACGTCTCTCCCGCAATCGCATCTCCAAGATTCCCACCGGGGTATTTGCTGGTCTGGATAAGCTAAATCTCCTGGACCTCCAGGGGAACAAGCTGATGGATGATTCTGTGACTGAGGTGAGCCTAAAGGGTCTCAACAACCTGGTGCAGATTAATCTAGCCAAGAACCAGCTGAGTCGCATGCCCCTCGGACTGCCACCCACCACCACCCAGCTCTTCCTTGACGGCAACAACATTGAGAAGATCCCAGCTGACTACTTCAAGGGTTTGCCCAAAGTGGCATTCCTGAGGCTCAACCACAACAAGCTTGGCAGCAGTGGAGTTCCCAATGATGTTTTCAACATTTCCAGCATTCTGGACCTGCAGCTGTCTCACAATCAGCTGACTGAGGTTCCCATCATCCCCTCAGGCCTTGAACACCTCCACCTGGACCACAACAAAATCACAAGTGAGTATGGTTTTGTGCAGATGCATGAAGGAATTAAATTGTAGTTAATAAAGTTGTTGTTGATCAGAGGTCCTTCTCGCAGGTGTGAATGGTGCCAACATCTGTCCCGTCTCGGCCGACTCTCTGGGCGACTCCGTGAATGAAAGCTCACCTCGTCTGCGTTACCTCCGACTGGACGGGAACGGTATCAACCCACCGATTCCCAGAGATGTCCTCGTGTGCTTCGGTCTCCTTAGATCTATTGTCATCTAAGCACAAAAAAATCAGCAACATTTAAAATTCTTTTTTCTTACAATTATCAATCTGACCTGGACAGCGATTTGGAGGAAACCAAAAAAGCCGCACATTTTTGCATGTTTTTGAAGATGGATGGATAGCATCCACTCATTTCTTCCTTTCATCATTAAACAAGTTTTTTTTTTGTCAAATTTGAGTGAAATCTACTTTTATAAGTCAGAACTTTAATTCTGACAATTTTCTGTCATATAGTTGTGCCTTATGTTGCTATGAACACCTTCCTGTAGAGTTCTGAACCAAAAGGAGTTACACTTTAGGATGTGAATACATTAGGAATGTTTATTATAATGACTGAATTGATTTTGCTCTTTTGAACTTTTGCAATTTGTCTTTGACTACTTCGCATTTGTAGGCTTGAAGCCAAACAAACGATTCTTGTGTGCTAGATTTCTCGTTGTTTTTGATTCTTCTTTACTTTTTAAAACAGAATTTCCTCAGAGAAAAACACGTACTGTAGGTAATTTGTTTTTATTTAACGTGGTGGAAATTACGCAGAAACTATCCTTGGCCAGCATTCCTTAATATTTTATACACAGAAAATGATTAACACTTGCCAACACACTTTTTAATTATGATAAGTGTTTTTGTCTGAATTAAATGAGCAGGAGATTCAGAGTTAAACTGTCTGTAATGAGAATAAAACCTCTGAATGAAAATGTACTTGTTTGTTTTTGTTGTTGTTTTTTTACAGTACATTTATGAAGAGAAGTTACTTTTCTCGACTCAGTTTCTAGGTCTGAGGCGGCCTAAATTATTCTTTGTCTAAATATATCAGATTATGAAGTGTAGGTTGCTCCAGGGGCGGATTTAGGACTGAAGAAGATCCGGGGCTTAACACACACACACGCGCACGCATGCACACACACACACACACATGCATGGCACGCACTGGTCAACATCATATATGTCTTGTACCAGATAATTTTTAATCTGAAGCTACACATTAAGCATTTTCAGGGCATAGTATTGTTCCTGTTAGTGTGAGACGATAGTAAATATTCCCTTTCTTTCTCCAACAACTTTACCTGATAGTAAGCTAACTTTATGCAAACCAGCAGCACAACAAATATTTTCAAATAAGACTCACAAACCTGAGTCAGCACCAGTCTCATCAAAGCTGGGGTTCTGTCATTGTACTTTTTGTCTAAAAAACATCCTTATGTCCATCTTCACACATGCGTTTCAGGCAGAGTGTAGAAGAAGCCGGCTGCTGAAGGGCTTCTTCTTCAGTGGTGGAGGCTCAGGCAGGCTGTATACAAACTACAGCCAGCTGCTCCCTCTCTGTTGGACTTTGGTACTGCATCTTACTTCCGCGATTTAGATCCGGGGCTTTCCATGAAACATCTGGGGCTTCAGCCCAAGTAGCCGGGCCTAACGCCGCCCCTGGGTTGCTCCTTTGTTTAGTTCAGCTTTTACAGAAAGGAAAACACATATACAAAATCATGTGGCATAAAATTACTTTAACTTTCACACCTAAATAAATTTTATGGTTATAATTTCAGTTTTAATTTTTTTAATAACAGAATTTAATAATATTACCCTTTTTTAAAGTATAAAATGTTTTTATATTGTGTTTTCAGTTCATTATTTTTATTTATCTTATTTCTTAATATAATACTTCTATAAAACCTTAAATTATTGGAGACTTAGGACCATAGATCCCATTTTTTTAGCCGTTATGGTTACTTCCCTTCAAAATAAGAAACTCAGGTGTTCTCAATTCATAACATTAGCTCAGGAGGTTGTCCAGTAAAAGGTTGTAGGTTCAAATTCAAATTCAATTCAAATTCAAAAATACTTTATTAATCCCAGAGGGAAATTGATTGTAACCAGAGATTTACGTTAAATCTCAGCTCCCACCAGAGAACGCTGCTGTTGTGTCCTTGGCCAAGACACCGAACCCACATTGCCTGCTGGTGGTGGTTGGAAAGACTGGTGGTTCCAGTATTCGGCAAGTCTCACCTCTGTCAGTGCGCCCCAGGGCAGTTGTGGCTACAATATAGCTCATTATCACCAGGGTGTGAATGTATGTAGATTGATGTCAAGTTGTTGTTGTTATTGTTGTTGTTAGCCTCAAGGGCAACATGCCGATTATCACTTGTAAGTCACTTTGGACAAAAGCGTCTCCTAAATACATAAACTTAAACATGTGTGTGCATGTGTCGATGACTGATTGTGTTGTAAAGTGCCTTGGGGGGTTGAAGAACCCTGGAAGGCGCTATACAAATACAGGCCATTTACAACATTAACAGTCTTTGTTGTGATTTCTGGTACGGCTCCAAAACCAAACTTTGATTCTAGTCATGTAAAAGTTTATATACTGTATAAACATCTTCTGATAAAAGCCAACTGGATCATTTCCCATGCCGGTAGTAGTGTTTAACCTCATCGTGGTCAGGAAGACTCTTCTAGTTTGTCCTCAGAGGAAAATCAAGGGATGAAATTAGATTGTATCTCAAAAGCTGTACTTCATTTCAAACGTATCAGCAAATAAAATACATTAAAATGATCATAAATGACGCAGGTTGATCTCGGTAAATATAAAATATAAATCTCTGAGCTGATGCTAGCTGGATGAATTACTGATGAGCTGTAAATGGATTGAGTTGAAACATTACACTCTGAGGATACTTTGGAAACTTGTGATGTGTTTGTTGTTGCTCCATCATTTTCCTCTGTCTAAAAGATTAACTGGGACGCTGTATCCCGGTGTCACACAAGAATAGAAGGATGAGCTTCAGAAGGTGCCAGCCGTCAAATGGGATTAGAAGAAGAAACCAAACAATGAAAAAATTAAGAGATAAAACAACAAACATGTCAAATTAACAGATAAGAATTATAAAAAAATAAGCTACTGGAAGGTAACATCATCTCTGAATGACAGTTTGTTAAAAAATAAATTATTACATTAACTCTCTAGGAAATTATTATTTTAACTTCTTTGTCAGTTTAAATCTGCATTGTTTTGACTAGAAGATAATCAGAGAAAAGGCATCTAAATTACTCATCAAAATGTCAATTTAAAATGTTTTATATTTGAGCATCAAGGAAGAAAATAAATTTTGCAAGAATAAGGGTTCAACTCAAAATTCAGCATATTCTTGCAGCAAGAAAGCATAAAGAAAGTGCAATGTACGCTAGTGCATGGGCATGCAAAGAAAATGCATGTTAAGGTAGTGCAAGTAAAGGATGTGCATGTTAAGGAAGTACATGTTAAATATGTGCATGTTAAGGTAGTGCAAGTAAAGGATGTGCATGTTAAGGAAGTACATGTTAAATATGTGCATGTTAAGGTAGTGCAAGTAAAGGATGTGCATGTTAAGGAAGTACATGTTAAATATGTGCATGTTAAGGTAGTGCAAGTAAAGGATGTGCATGTTAAGGAAGTGCATGTTAAATATGTGCATGATAAGGTAGTGCAAGTAAAGGATGTGCATGATAAGGAAGTGCATGTTAAATATGTGCATGATAAGGTACTGCAAGTAAATGTAGGGTTATCTACATACTAGAATCAACACTGTTGCTATTCAGTTGTTAGATTCTGAGAGAAGATCCAAACGAGTTAACAGTGAAGCTTCTATTATATATAAATATCTAGGATATTACATATAGAGATACAAGCTCATATGCCAACAAGCTTGGTCTAATTTTAATCCAAAGATTGTTTAATTTAAGATAATTAAATTTATTAGCAAAAGTTTATTTTTGAATCAGAAGTTAGGAATCTTCTCCTTGAACCGTCACCTTATCGTGGTGGAGGAGTTTGAGTGCCCTAATGATCCTAGGAGCTATGTTGTCTGGGGCACTTAGTGCCCCTGGTAGGGTCTCCCATGACAAATTGGTCTTAGGTGAAGGGTGAGACAAAGAACGGTTCGAAGGATCTTTCATGGCGGTTAAAACGAAGAGTCGGAGTACCCGGCCCGGAGGGTTACCGGGGTCCCACCCTGGAGCCAGGCCTGGGGTTGGGGCCCGTGAGCGAGCGCCTGGTGGCCGGGCTTTCGCCCATGGGGCCCGGCCGGGCCCAGCCCGAACCGGATACATGGGCTCGTCCAACTGTGGACCCACCACCCGCAGGAGGAACATGAAGGGTCCGGTGCAATGTGAATCGGGTGGCAGACCAAGGCGGGAGCCTTGGCGGTCCAATCCCCGGACAAGAAAACTAGTTTTTGGGACATGGAACGTCACCTCGCTGGCGGGGAAGGAGCCGGAGCTTGTGGCAGAGGTTGAGCGGTACCGGCTAGATATAGTCGGACTCACCTCGACACATTGCATTGGCTCTGGAACCCGAGACCTGGAGAGGGGTTGGACACTCTACTTTGCTGGAGTTGCTCCGGGTGAGAGGCGGAGGGCTGGGGTTGGCTTTTTGTTAGCCCCGAGACTCTCTGCCTGTGTGTTGGGGTTTACCCCGGGGGACAAGAGGGTAGCTTCCTTGCGCCTTCGGGTCGGGGAACGGGTCCTGACTGTTGTTTGTGCTTATGGGCCAAATATCAGTTCAGAGTACCCACCCTTTTTGGAGTCCCTGGGACGAGTGCTAGATAGTGCTCCATCAGGGGACTCCATTGTCCTGCTGGGGGACTTCAATGCTCACGTGGGCAATGACAGCTTGACCTGGAGGGGTGTGATTGGGAGGAACGGCCCACCTGATCAGAACTCGAGCGGTGTTTTGTTATTGGACTTCTGTGCAAGCCGCAGTTTGGCCATAACGAACACCATGTTCGAACATAAGGATGCCCACCGGTACACTTGGTACCAGGGCAGCCTAGGTCACAGGTCGATGATAGATTTTGTAGTCGTATCATCTGACCTGCGGCCGTATGTTTTGGACACCCGAGTGAAGAGAGGGGCGGAGCTGTCAACTGATCACCACCTGGTGGTGAGTTGGATCAGATGGCAAGGGAACATGCCGCGTAGACCTGGCAGACCCAAACGCATAGTGAGGGTCTGCTGGGAACGCCTGGCAGAAGAACCTGTCAAGACGGTCTTCAACTCCCACCTCCGGCAGAGCTTTGACCACGTCCCGAGAGCAGTGGGGGACATTGAGTCCGAGTGGGCCTTGTTCCACTCTGCGATTGTCGAGGCGGCTGTTGCTAGCTGTGGTCGTAAGGTGGCCGGTGCCAGTCGTGGTGGCAACCCCCGTACCCGCTGGTGGACACCAGAGGTTCGGGGAGCCGTCAGGCTGAAGAAGGAGGCCTACAGGGCGTGGCTGGTCTGTGGGTCTCCGGAGGCAGCAGACAGGTACCGGATAGCCAAGCGGGGTGCAGCAGTGGCAGTTGCCGAGGCAAAATCTCGGGCGTGGGAGGAGTTTGGTGAGGCCATGGAGAAAGACTATCGATCGGCTCCAAAGAGGTTCTGGCAAACTGTCCGGCGCCTCAGGAGAGGAAGGCAGCAACTCGCTCACACTGTTTACAGTGAGGATGGGGAGCTGCTGACGTCAACTGAGGCTATAGTCGGACGGTGGAAGGAATACTTTGAGGAGCTCCTCAATCCCACCAATGCGCATTCCGAGGAGGAACCAGAGCTGGGAGGCCTGGGGATGGACTGTCCGATCTCGGGGGCAGAAGTTGCTGAGGTAGTCAAACAACTACACAGCGGCGGAGCCCCGGGGGCGGATGAGGTTCGTCCTGGGTATCTCAAGGCTATGGATGTTGTAGGGCTGTCATGGTTGACACGTCTCTACAACATTGCGTGGTCATCGGGGGCAGTTCCTAGGGAGTGGCAGACCGGGGTGGTGGTCCCCATCTTTAAGAAGGGTGACCTGAGGGTGTGTTCCAACTATAGGGGGATCACACTCCTCAGCCTCCCTGGAAAGGTCTACTCCAAGGTACTGGAGAGGAGGGTCCGATCGATAGTTGAATCTCAGATAGAGGAGGAGCAATGTGGTTTTCGTCCTGGCCGTGGAACTGTGGACCAGCTCTATACCCTTGCAAGGGTGATGGAGGGGGCATGGGAGTTTGCCCAACCAATCCACATGTGCTTTGTGGATTTGGAGAAGGCTTATGACCGTGTCCCCAGGGGCACCCTGTGGGGGACGCTCCAGGAGTATGGGGTGGGTGGCTTTCTGTTAAGGGCCATTCAGTCCCTTTACCAGAGGAGCGTGAGTTTGGTCCGCATAGCCGGTAGTAAGTCGGACCTGTTCCCAGTGAGGGTTGGACTCCGCCAGGGCTGCCCTTTGTCACCGGTTCTGTTCATCACTTTTATGGACAGAATTTCTAGACGCAGCCGTGGTGTGGAGTGTGTCGAGTTTGGTGGCAGGAGAATCTCGTCTCTGCTTTTTGCGGATGATGTGGTCCTCCTAGCTTCATCCAGCTCTGACCTTCAGCTCTTGCTGGGTAGGTTCGCGGCCGAATGTGAAGCGGCTGGGATGAGGATCAGCACCTCCAAATCTGAGACCATGGTTCTCGACCGGAAAAGGGTGGCTTGCCACCTCTGGGTCGGGGGAGAGGTCCTACCTCAAGTGGAGGAGTTTAAGTATCTCGGGGTCTTGTTCACGAGTGAGGGTAGGAGGGATCGGGAGATCGACAGGCGGATTGGTTCGGCATCTGCAGTGATGCGGACGCTGAGCCGATCTGTCGTGGGGAAGAGGGAGCTGAGCCAGAAAGCCAGGCTCTCGATTTACCGGTCGATCTACGTCCCAATCCTCACCTATGGTCATGAGCTTTGGGTAATGACCGAAAGAACGAGATCGCGGATACAAGCGGCCGAATTGAGTTTCCTCCGTAGGGTGGCCGGGCTCAGCCTTAGAGATAGGGTGAGGAGCTCGGACATTCGGGAGGGACTCGGAGTAGAACCGCTGCTCCTCCGGATCGAAAGGAGCCAGTTGAGGTGGTTTGGGCATCTGGTCAGGATGCCTCCTGGACGCCTCCCCGGGGAGGTGTTTCGGGCATGTCCTGCCGGCAGAAGGCCCCCGGGTCGACCCAGGACACGTTGGAGAGGTTACATCTCCAATCTGGTCCGGGAACGCCTTGGGGTCCTGCCGGAGGAGCTGGTGGACAAGGCCGGGGAGAGGACGGCCTGGAGCTCCCTAGTTGGGATGCTGCCCCCGCGACCCGGACCCGGATAAGCGGAGGAAGACGAGACGAGACGAGACGAGACGAGAAGTTAGGAATCTTTGCTTTTTCAATAACCAGAAATATTTATCCCTTTCTGTGTTCCATTTCAAAGAATGAGGCAAGGTTTAAAAATGAAGAATTTATTACTAACAATTTTAAACTTGACGATTTGAAACGACAATTTAAATGACAATCAAAAATGACAGTTCATGAACAACAATTTACCAGCTTTGATATTAAAAACTTGTTTTAAAGGCAAACCTGTGGCTGAATAAAAGCTAAATTGAAAATACAAGTTTGGATGCGTGGATGGATTCTCAGAAGGTTTCTTTCAGAGAAAGAGGCGCGTTCTGGGTTGGAAATGATGGTTTTGCAGCCAACTGTTGTTACTTAGTGAAAACAGCATCAGACACAATCTGTGTGCTACCTCACCCAACAAGACGACCCTTCGTGAGGTTCCGGAGGTCAAGGGAGGATGGTGTCAGACCTCCAGGTACTCGGTCCAGTAGAGGAGACTCGAGGAACCGACTCTCTGGTCCGAAGATGTTGCTGGGTACACAGTGTCGAGCATCTGGCTTAACTCTGAAGGAGTTTCTTGTCCTAACTCTCAAATCAATAACTCTGAAAGAGTTTTGCGTCAGCTGGTTACAGTTACGTTTATTCGTAGCTATTCTCATCGGCGTGACAGAACAGCTGGTGGAGGTTACGGGACGGCCGTTCCCGAATTCTCAGTGATGGTGGTGGTTCACGAACTGAAGTGAAAGCTGCTGGAAGTTAGTTTTACAAAGTCCTCAGAACACGCCCTCTCAGAGCAAGAAAGCTTTGGTCATGAGTCAAAAAAACATGTGAGGTGGAGATTAACCTTTACTCTGGATCAGTTCTGAATGAGCTGGTTACGGTTGAGATGACCTTCTGGTTTTCTGAACACACATTATCAACCATAATCATAGTAATCATTATTATACCCAAAGCATAATAATTCATTTCAGTAATTAAAAATACATTTATACTGAACCAAGTGATTATTTATGATGATTATAATAAACCTCAATAAAGTCTTTAAAGAGTTTATTAAATTATTACTTAAATTATTATCGTGAACTTGAAGTGTCCTTCGTCTGGGACGGAACAGCGCAGATAAAGGATGATATTCTTCAGACATCAGGGCTCCTGGGTTAATCTGTGGACCTAAAAGTTACAGTCTGACCCAGCTTGACCTAGCTGGGAAAGTGTCACCTTTGTCACAAATTAGAGGACCTTCATGACGCTACATAAAGGATGTGCATGTTAAGGAAGTACATGTTAAATATGTGCATGTTAAGGAAGTACATGTTAAATATGTGCATGTTAAGGAAGTACATGTTAAATATGTGCATGATAAGGTATTGCATGTTCAGTTCAGTTCATTTTTATTTCAAACATTTCACACATATATCATTACAAAATATCATTCCATTATTTGTTTGAAAGGGAGTAGGCAGAAGTATTTACTTATTTGTCCCTACCCCCAATTTGTACCTCTTGTTCATTAAATTTTCTTTCAGTCTTAAATTAAACAAAAACATATGAGAAATATACATATATATGTATATATATAACAAAAAACAAAACACCATATGAAAAACAGAGAATGTGTAAAATTGCAGATTCACCATCTTAGGTGTGTTCTTGCTGTGTCTTTGTAAATCCATGCTTTCGTTCTTTTTTAAACACAGAAACAGTTTTGTTTACCTGTTTGTAGCTACGGTTTCGCCGACAGCTGCCGGCTTCTTCAGGCTGACGCTGATGGTGGCGCGTCACTTCCTTCTCCGTTTATCTGCGGGCAGCAGAGGACGTTGTCGCCCTCTACTGCCCGCTCTCCCCTCTCCGACGATGCAGTCCCATGCGTGGTCCAGCGTGTAAACTCCGTCGTCCCTGTTCATGGTCCCACATCCACGTCTCCTTATCTCGATTGCTTCCTTGATCCATCTTTTGTATTTTTGTTGTTCAGTGGTTATGATCCGTGTGTTGTCCCAGTCCATTATATGGTTTTCTCTTAAGCAATGTTCTGTTACGGCTGACTTTTTTATTGTACTTTCTGCTTCTTCTTTTGCTGCTCTTGTGTGTTTACGATTTGCCTCTTTCTCGCACTCCTTTCTGTGTTCTATTGTCCATGTATTGAGTTGGCGTCCGGTTTCTCCTATGTATGTTTTATTGCATATTTTGCATGGGATTTCGTAGATGACTCCACATTTTTGTCCAGCTGGTATCTTGTCTTTTGGGTGTACTAGTCTGTTTCTAACTGTTGTGTATGGCTTTGTTGGTGTGTTTATGTTGTGTTTTTTCATTGTTGCTCTTATTTTTTCCGTTATGCCTCGGATGTATGGTAGGGTTATCACTGGTTTTGGTTCTTGTCTTTCTGGGTTTCTGGTTCTTTTTTTGGGTTGTTCTTTGCTTTCTGTTTTTGTTTGTTGTTTTCCTTTGTTTATTGCCCATGTCGGGTATCTGCAGGTCTTTAAAGCGTGTTGTATGTGTTTGTCCTCTTGTTTACGGTCTCTCTCTTCTGTTATTATGTTTGCTCGGTGATATAATGTTCTGATTACTGACATTTTGTGTATGGTGGGGTGTTCTGATGTCCATAATAAATATTGGTCTCTGTGTGTTGGTTTCCTGTATGTGTTTATGTTTAGGGTCCCGTCGGTCTGTCTGGTGATTTTCATATCCATAAATGCTATGCTGCCTTCTGTTTCTGACTCATAAGTGAATTTTATGTTGCCTGTGTCTTCAATATTGTTTAAGTGTTGTGTTAGTGTTTCTGTTTGACCTTTTGGTATGATTTCCAGTATGTCGTCTACGTAGCGTTTCCATAGTTTTATTTTGCAGTTTGGGGGGGCAGTGGCTATGGCTTTTTGTTCCAGGTCTTCCATGAAAAACTCGCACAGGGTGGCTGATAACGGATTACCCATGGCGAAGCCTTCCAGTTGTTTGTATATAGTGTTGTCGTATGTGAAGTAAGTGGAGTTAGCTACCAGTCCTATCAGTTGTGCTATGCCATCTGCTGTGAGGTTTGTCCTTTTATGTAAAGTTTTGTCTTGTCTGATTCTGTTAACTACTATGTCTATGGTTTTTTGGGTTGGTGTTTTTGTGAACAGAGATGTGACGTCATGTGAGATGAGTATGTCGTTGTCTTCTATTGTAATTTCCTTTAGTTCTTTTGCCAATTCTATGCTATTTTTGCAGTATTGATCTGTATTTCCTAATAACGGGCTGATGATTCTGCTGATATCTTTTGCCATGTTGTATGTTGGTGTACCTATGCTGTCAACTATTGGTCTAAGTGGGGTGTTTTGTTTATGTATTTTTGGTGTTCCATATATTCTTGGTGTTATGTTTGCTGTAGGAATCCAGTGTTTGTACATTTTTTCTGTTATCTTGCCTTTTTCGTGCAGTGGCTTCAGTAATTTTTTCATGTTTTTCTTAATGTTTTCTGTTGGATCTTTTTTAAGTATTTCATATGTATTTTTGTCTTCTAGCATCTGTTTCATCTGTTGTTTATATTTTTCTCTGTCCATAACTGCTGTGGTTCTTCCTTTATCTGCCGGTAGAATAATTATCTGTTCATTTTTGGATAAAGCTGTCATGGCTGATTGTTCTTCTTTTGTAATATTGCTGTGTTGAATTTGGCTGTTTTTTAATATCCCAACTACGTTATTTCTGAGTTCTGCTTTCTTTCCCTCATCTGTGATCTGTTGACATGCTAGTTCTGTTGCTACAATAAATTCATCATATGGTATTTCTTTTGGTGTGACTGCAAAGTTTAAACCTTTCTTTAATATGCTCTCTTCTGCTTCTGTTAGTTTGTATTGTGAAATGTTACATACCCATGAGTTTGGTGTGGAGTTGCCTTGTATTTCTCCCCTTTTTCTTGTTTATGAGTCTGTTTAACTTCTTTATGTGTCTTTCTTTCACTTTTATGAACTCTTGTTCCTGTTTTTCCATCATGTGTCCTTTAATTAGTTCCTCCATTTGTTTATCAAGTTTGTAATTCCTTTTCAAGTCCAGGTGTCCTCTTTCCAGTTCGTCCTCCACACGCCTCTGTTTGGTTATGACGTTCCTTATCCTCTCCTTGAGCAGTGCTCTCTGTGCTCTTTCTATTATATTTTGTGCTGTCTGGGTCCGGATCGATGTTTTCAGCTGTAGGCTTGTGGGTGTGATGTTTTCGTCCCGGCATCTTAAACAGAAGCGAAGGTGGTTTCTTAGACGTGCGCGTTTCTGGTGTAATCGTTCCAAACGGCGGAAGTCCTTCGTTCCTTGTTGTCCGTATTTCTCTTTGAACATCTTAGGTGTGTTCTTGCTGTGTCTTTGTAAATCCATGCTTTCGTTCTTTTTTAAACACAGAAACAGTTTTGTTTACCTGTTTGTAGCTACGGTTTCGCCGACAGCTGCCGGCTTCTTCAGGCTGACGCTGATGGTGGCGCGTCACTTCCTTCTCCGTTTATCTGCGGGCAGCAGAGGACGTTGTCGCCCTCTACTGCCCGCTAAAGAAAGGTTTAAACTTTGCAGTCACACCAAAAGAAATATCATATGATGAATTTATTGTAGCAACAGAACTAGCATGTCAACAGATCACAGATGAGGGAAAGAAAGCAGAACTCAGAAATAACGTAGTTGGGATATTAAAAAACAGCCAAATTCAACACAGCAATATTACAAAAGAAGAACAATCAGCCATGACAGCTTTATCCAAAAATGAACAGATAATTATTCTACCGGCAGATAAAGGAAGAACCACAGTAGTTATGGACAGAGAAAAATATAAACAACAGATGAAACAGATGCTAGAAGACAAAAATACATATGAAATACTTAAAAAAGATCCAACAGAAAACATTAAGAAAAACATGAAAAAATTACTGAAGCCACTGCACGAAAAAGGCAAAATAACAGAAAAAATGTACAAACACTGGATTCCCACAGCAAACATAACACCAAGAATATATGGAACACCAAAAATACATAAACAAAACACCCCACTTAGACCAATAGTTGACAGCATAGGTACACCAACATACAACATGGCAAAAGATATCAGCAGAATCATCAGCCCGTTATTAGGAAATACAGACCAACACTGCAAAAATAGCATAGAACTGGCAAAAGAACTAAAGGAAATTACAATAGAAGACAACGACATACTCATCTCACATGACGTCACATCTCTGTTCACAAAAACACCAACCCAAAAAACCATAGACATAGTAGTTAACAGAATCAGACAAGACAAAACTTTACATAAAAGGACAAACCTCACAGCAGATGACATAGCACAACTGATAGGACTGGTAGCTAACTCCACTTACTTCACATACGACAACACTATATACAAACAACTGGAAGGCTTCGCCATGGGTAACCCGTTATCAGCCACCCTGTGCGAGTTTTTCATGGAAGACCTGGAACAAAAAGCCATAGCCACCGCCCCCCCAAACTGCAAAATAAAACTATGGAAACGCTACGTAGACGACATACTGGAAATCATACCAAAAGGTCAAACAGAAACACTAACACAACACTTAAACAATATTGACGACACGGGCAACATAAAATTCACTTATGAGTCAGAAACAGAAGGCAGCATAGCATTTATGGACATGAAAATCACCAGGCAGACCGACGGGACCCTAAACATAAACACATACAGGAAACCAACACACACAGACCAATATTTATTATGGACATCAGAACACCCCACCATACACAAAATGTCAGTAATCAGAACATTATATCACCGAGCAAACATAATAACAGAAGAGAGAGACCGTAAACAAGAGGACAAACACATACAACACGCTTTAAAGACCTGCAGATACCCGACATGGGCAATAAACAAAGGAAAACAACAAACAAAAACAGAAAGCAAAGAACAACCCAAAAAAAGAACCAGAAACCCAGAAAGACAAGAACCAAAACCAGTGATAACCCTACCATACATCAGAGGCATAACGGAAAAAATAAGAGCAACAATGAAAAAACACAACATAAACACACCAACAAAGCCATACACAACAGTTAGAAACAGACTAGTACACCCAAAAGACAAGATACCAGCTGGACAAAAATGTGGAGTCATCTACGAAATCCCATGCAAAATATGCAATAAAACATACATAGGAGAAACCGGACGCCAACTCAATACACGGACAATAGAACATAGAAAGGAGTGCGAGAAAGAGGCAAATCGTAAACACACAAGAGCAGCAAAAGAAGAAGCAGAAAGTACAATAAAAAAGTCAGCCGTAACAGAACATTGCTTAAGAGAAAACCATATAATGGACTGGGACAACACACGGATCATAACCACTGAACAACAAAAATACAAAAGATGGATCAAGGAAGCAATCGAGATAAGGAGACGTGGATGTGGGACCATGAACAGGGACGACGGAGTTTACACGCTGGACCACGCATGGGACTGCATCGTCGGAGAGGGGAGAGCGGGCAGTAGAGGGCGACAACGTCCTCTGCTGCCCGCAGATAAACGGAGAAGGAAGTGACGCGCCACCATCAGCGTCAGCCTGAAGAAGCCGGCAGCCGTCGGCGAAATTGTAGCTACAAACAGGTAAACAAAACTGTTTCTGTGTTTAAAAAAGAACGAAAGCATGCAGATTCACCAGTTATGGAAGAAAAAAACAAATAAACAAACCAAAAACACCGAAAAATAAGCACAACAGCATCACCAGCCACTTTACTGTTCTGGGTTAACCCTGTTTTATTCATTCTTATACTTATTTAAAATTAGGATTTTATATTTTACTTGAAACTGGTTTATGTTTTTACTTTCTTTTATTTCTTCTGTTAGACTGTTGCATAATTTAACTCCTGCAATTGTGATTGACATAGTTTTTAAAGTTGCTCTAGCACTTTTCATTTTTAAATTCCATTTCCCTCTTAAGTTATACCCACCTTCTCTTTCTTTGACCAATATACAGATTTCTTTGGAAGCATTTTATTTCTTACTTGTTAAGGCAGTGCAAGTAAAGGATGTGCATGTTAAGGAAGTGCATGCTAAATCTTTTGGAGGTAAAAACTACTAGAAGCGTGGATATGTTTTACTGCCACCTTTTCAAAATAAAATGCAGCCATTTCCCATTGTAACGAGACAGCTGAATTTCTTTTTCACATGAAAAGTTTATTTGTAGCTCCATTTTTAAAGATCTTCCAATAATCCACCTCTTTGTTGTATCATCCTCGTGTTTTATCAGACAAAAAAAAAGTTTGGTGATTTTGAATAAAAATAGCTTTTATTAGTTTCTGCAAATAACTTTTCACATTCCAGTGAGACATTTTAATGTTATTATAACACTGATGTAAAGCACTGATTTGGTGATTGTTGCTATGAAATTTCTATTTCAGCCTAATTCTCTCTTTCATGCATTAAATAATTGTCCAAAACATGATTTTGTTTGTAAATTTTCCTCTAATTCCTGTCTCTGTAATATTGTCTCAGAGAGGTAGAGCTCTGGCTTGTAATTTGAGCTCCTGTGGCAGGTGCAGACTGATTTCTCCTTTTCCTCCTGCTTCCTTTCACTCATCAAAAAGTCTAGAGTTACCATCAGATTAGTGAGTGGAGAGGTGGGCAGGTTGTGGCAAAATTCTCTCTTTTTTATGTTTTTGGACATGAATTACAAACTGTCTGTAGTTTTTTTTTTTTTTTTTGAAGGTCTGTACAGAACTACAAAGGAACTACTCCCCTATGGCTCTGAAACAAGATCAGATAATTTTCCCACAAATCAAACCACTACACATCTGTCAGGACTGAACCCAGATCTGCAGCTTAAGAGCATTGGTGAGCGAGAGACGACGCGAAGAGAAAGCTGCTTAAACCGAGAAGGAAGGAGGGCAGGGACCTTCCTCTGAGCTGGGACCTCCTCTCAGCACCATGCTAACAGGGGCTCCTTACAGAGGTCCCATTGTGTACAAGGGCCCCATGGATCCTCTCATACATGAAAGAGCCACATGCCTGAGTTTCACCTCAGGAAAGGAAGGACAAACTCTTCTCTTTGATTTCCCTCTTAAAAAAAATAATGGACGCTCTTGTAAGGGATAAAACATGACTTTTCTCATCAAGGGGGCGCTTTGGTCTCCCGTTTCTCTTTGTGTTTGTGTGTGTGTGTGTGTTTGTGTGTGTGTGTGTGTGTGTGTGTGTGTGTGTGTGTGTGTGTGTGTGTGTGTGTGTGTGTGTGTGTGTGTGTGTGTGTGTGTGTGTGTGTGTGTGTGTGTGTGTGTGTGTGTGTGTGTGTGTGTGTGTGTGTGTACAGTGTGGGGTGGGCGCACTCAGAGTGACCAAAAGCAATCTGCTCTGGCCCAATCAGCCTCAGTGCCTACCTTCACACATAAGCGGCAGGGCACTCAGGTCCACCGGCGCGCACAGACCTACACATACACACACACACACACACACACACACACCTAGACACTTGTCCCATCCACAAAAAACACACACCCTCCCTTCTAAATATCACCCCGTGCAACCTCTCAATATTGGCTGAGTCCTGGAGCCCTCAGCATCTCCATCACGGCTTGAGGGACCATTCGGGAAAGCAGGAGGCAGAGGTAAGCGTTCCTGGTGTTTCGTTCACGTTGTGACTCTCTTGTGAAAGGGATTATGCAGGCAGGGGTGACCCATTTCTGTGCAACAGCAGTCAGGGTTTACACAGGAGCTGTGACACTTTGGCAGGTGTCCCACTACCTGGATTTTGTCTTTTACAGTATTTTCTATGCTGCAGATGCAACGCAGAGTTGTACACAGGTGAGGAGTGTTGTTACACCATTTGTATTTACTTTAATGAGATTAAATTAAAAATAAATGAAATTTTTAATAATTTTTATGTTTGTCTAAATCACATTTCAAATGCATAAATCATGCGTGAAATCACCTGCTGGACGTTTGTGGAGAAGTTTAACAGAACTTCTGCTTATTGTGCTGTAACCTGTGAGTGAAGGGACGTCACACAGTTTGCTTGTGGTTTTTGAGGGGGAGAGGTAGAATCACTGGATATCAGGCATGCTCAGGGTGTAGCCAAACACAACAAGGTGGCAGTCTGGAAGTAACACACAAACACAGCTTCTACACACTGTCTGCTGTGATGGCACGTATTAAAGCAAACCTCTGTGCGGTCTCAGCCCTTCCAGCATGGCTGAGTTGGACTTTTCCTGACAGAAAGTCTGTTTCAGTCGCTGTGCCAACTCCAGCTTTTCAGCAGAGTGCGCCAAGTTCAGACTATTGCTAGCGAAAGGACGGGTTTAAATACATAACACCATCTTCCTTGTGCGATCATGGTGAAGGATCTGGAGATCGGTTTATTTTTAACTGTCCTCGCTCCAAAATTCTGTTTCCTCTAACTGAAAGGTTTCAGTGAGGGTCGCATCTCTCCCAGTGTGTGTGTGTGTGTGTGTGTGTGTGTGTGTGTGTGTGTGTGTGTGTGTGTGTGTGTGTGTGTGTGTGTGTGAGCACCATCCCTTCTGAATGAAGCTTTTCCTAGCAGCAGTAACTCGCTGCTATCCTGTCCACAAACCTCGGTGGAATTTGGAGTTTGAGTGCTGAGACAGGCTGCGCCCGGGCCTCATAAAGGCTCTCTGTACAGGACCAGGGGTCGGGGTTAGCCTAGAAACTTGTCCCTCTCTCTTTTTCTCACTTACTTGCACTCCCCTGTACATCCTCACTACCCCCCCCCCCCCCACACACACACACACACACACACACAACTTTCTCCATCTAACCCTGAGGGCCAACATCTAGTCTCTATCTCCCTTGCCATCACACTCTTCTTCCCTTCCCCTGCTCTCCGTTTCCTCGCCCTGGCCTAGAGGACTCTTTTTGACTTATTCTGCCACTTCTTGGATTTCACATCTGCTATTAAATGTCTGCATCACAGCTACACCTGCAACTTCAAATACCAACTCAACAACAGGCGGCAAAGGGTTAAATCCTCGACGCTAACGTTCGTGCGGGTCAGCTAATTAAGCACTATTTAACACATGCTAATCTTATTAGTGCTTCCCGCTTTGGAATACCTCTCGTGAACTTAATAGGTAAACTCATGAGGCCTGTCTGAGCAGCAGAGGAAATCAGCAGGATTATGGGCAGCGGCTATCTAGGTCAGGGCCAGCGCAGTGAGAAGTTTGCCATTTTAGGCCCAGGTACAAACACATTCTTGTCAAAGATGTTGTCTGGCTTTTATTTTTCTACCTCTTCTTTTTTTTTCATTCTTGATGCCAAAAATTTAAAAAAATTAAATAACCTTTTAAAGAAGCATATCACTCTCTGGCCCAAAAATGTTTGCCACCTGGATTTAACCAAGCAAACAGGTACGAGCTTCCTATTGGATAATTACTGCATGGGCGATTATCTTTCAGCTAGCAGCAAGTTATTTAACCCAACTGGTGCAATGAGCTCTTCTCATTTCTTGAACAACCATATGGAAAGACACATTTGGTGGTCGAGGAAAAGACGTTAGACTGTTTGAGAAGGGTCAGATCGTTGGTATGCATCAAGCAGACAACACATCTAAGGAGATAGAAAATACGAAAACAGGGTTAAGAACTGTCCAACGCCTTATTAAAAACTGGTCTGATGAGTCCAGATGGACCCTTTTCCAGTTCGTTGGTGCATCAGGGTAAGAAGAGGGGCAGAGAAAGTGATGCACCCATCATGCCTAGTGTCTACTGTACAAGCCTGTGGGGGCAGTGTTATGATCTGGTCTTGCTGCAGTTGGTCAGGTCTAGGTTCAGCAACAGGATGTGCTCCAAGAATGATGTCAGCTGACTACCTGAATATACTGAATGACCAGGTTATTCCATCTTCCCTGACGGCACGGGTATATTCCAAGATGATGACAATGCCAGGATTCATTGGGCTCAGATAGTGAAAGAGTGGTTCAGAGTCCAGACCTTAGCCCCAGGGAGAATCTTTGGGATGGGCTGGAGAAGGCTTTGTGCAGCGGTCAAACTATACCATCATCAATGCAAGATCTTGGTGAAACATTAATGCAGCACTGGATGGAAATAAATCTGGTGACAATGTGGGAGTTTATCGAAACAATGGCGCCGCGAATGTGTGTCGTAATGAAAGTTAAAGGTGGCCAATGAAACATTAAAGCGTGTGACCTTTTTTTTGGGTGGCAACTTTCTTTTGGGCCAGGCAAAACATCACAGCCTAAAAGTGAACTCTAGAAGCTAAAGACCCCAAACAGTTGGGTTAAAGCAGGTAAAACTATAAAACATGTAGGATGTGTAACCTGGTTGATGTTACCATGGTGACAAGGCTGTTGTTTCTTCCGTAGACTCTTCATCCAAGTTTGGGCGCATGTCCACAATGTAACAAGCTCAAGTATTTTACACCAATCAAGTTATTTTATTTTACTTTATTACTCCAGTAGGTTGGGAGTGGAGGGTGGATTAATGCTTCCTCTTCAGTGACCAGAGCTCCTATCTCCTACCTTCTAACTAGTGGTCAGGAGGTTTTGATTTTGTCCAACAGAATAAGATCCCATTAACGCGGCTGTAGAGCAGCACAGCTCAACCACTCAGGCTTCTTTCACACCGAATATGAAACGGATGCAATCCGGTCTCTGTACGGCTTCCACAGAGGTCAAGAGTCTTTGAGTCCAATCATAGCATTCACACGGACTGTGGTGTGGATCCGGATGCAGATCTCCGGAAGGTTTTGGCATTAAGTCTATTTTTTCCAGACACCATGTGCAGATTGTCATGAAGTAAAAGAAACAACATGCTGGTGAAGGTTCTCAGTCATAAAGAAAAAACACGAGCCAGACAGGAAGTGGGACGCGCTTCAACAAGTTGCATCCAGTATAATTGAAAATCAAAGCTGTGTCGCATTATTTTGCCGGATTTTATTTTATTTATGACAGCGATACACGTTCATGGTGTTTGATGGTTCACATTATTTTTACAGACGTATTTGTAAACTTAATATGTCAAAGCTGTGATCATTTGGTGCTCACGTGAGAGCAGATATCCGCAGATGTTCAGCACATGAGCCGTAGCAGCGTGAATGGCAGTCGGTCCAGAATCCATATGCAAACCAGACCGCCTCCGTATCGTACTCTGTGTGAAACAGCCTAACGAAGTAGAGCTCCTTTACAACGAGCGGAGGCAGTTGAGGTGGTTTGGAGAGTTTTGGGGCAAGCTCCACTGGCAGGACACCTGGGCGCCGACTCAGAACTCACTGAATCTCCTCTCTGGCCTGGGATCCCTCAGGAGGAGCTGGAATGTCACAAGGGAGAGGAATGTCTGAGTTTCCTTCCTGGTTGTTTGAACTCCAAGAATGAACTTTTTTCCACTTGAGTGGAAGATGTTGTGTCCATGAGTACGACATGGGACCGGGTTGACCTTCGACATGATAAAGCATGTGTTCCTGAAGCTAACCTAAACCTAGCCAAGCAGTAAGTCATTTGTGAAAATGTTATGTTCCGCCAAATGAATAAAACAAAGGAGTACTTTGCTTGAGACTAGTTAACCTAAAACCTTCCTCAACTTCTAACCCTAAATAATGTGACGGGCAGATTTAACACTAGACGGGCTCTGATATTCCCTGCTGACACGCCAAAGTGGAGCACTTAGCTGAACAAAGAGAGCTTCTTCTTTCAAACAATCAGACTCTGGCTTCAGCGATGAAAGAGGCTCGTGTATTTTGATCCCTCAGCTGTCTGCACCTTTGTAATGAGGTGGACGACCTTAATGGTAGGAACCAAAGTCAAGCCTCTGTGTATACATGCTATTGAAAGCCAGTATTGTAGCCTGTAAAACCATGATAAGCGACTCTTGTGCTGTGAACCAGAATAATTTTAGAATAGTTCTCCTGATTTTAATGTAAGAACACATTTTCAGTCTGCATTTCCTCCCTTTAACCCTCCAACTCTGTCCTTGTCCAGGTGGATTATGAGAATGCTCGTGCGGCTCGTGCTCGGACTCTTCGTCCTCAAAGCGGCGATAGCCAGTCCCAGATTTTCCCGACAAGTGGACTTGGACACGTACGACCTCGCAAACTACGACGAAGAGGAAGACAACTTTGATTTGGACAATGGAGAAAGCTACGACTATGACGAGGAACTGACAACTGACGAGTCTGAGGTAGGATAATAAAAAGTTGGGACATTTTTTACTCAAATCTTTGTTATTTCACTGAATGTGATGAGCTTATCGACCATTTGGGCTAGAACAAAACCTTAAGTTTTAGATTTAGAGTCCAGTTCATGCTGCAAACCTGCAGATGAAACCAATTTCCCCTAAATTCAGATTGAAATTCCACCCACTGTTGGCTACTTTTTAAAACCGAGGTCACCAGGTTTATGAGGCAGACGGGATTTCAGCTCCTCTCAACAGAAAAAGACATTTTGCTTCAGTTTTCTACTCCGCTGGCCAAGGCTTCGAAGCCTGTGTGCATCTGGAGCAGTTTTAGCTGTGAAATCAATCAGTTCAGACCTCTGTCTTCAGCCTGGGAAATAAGGCCGGAATAACTTTCCTTCCCAACACAGCAGAAAATATGAATCCTTATTTTTTGTTGGCTTTTACTGATTGTGTCTGCTAAGCCACAGATTTGTATTTTAAAGAAGCGTTTAAGATTTTTCCTCTCATCTAGCTTGTTTGCTTGTTACATTTCTTGTAAAAACAGCTCATAATCTGCATGACAAATTGCTACCAGCAGGGCACTTTAAATCAGATTGAACCCACTGCGATATGGCAAGTTTGGTTTTGACCAAATTTCATGTTATGGAACAAAATTAATTGGACCAAGTCTTGGTCAAGAGACTGGAAATGGGAAACAAACCCTTCCCACAGGCCTTTCAGCTGACTCCCTATGGGGTATTGGCTTTAAATAAACTCTACATTGATGAAAACACACATCAGCAGCTGAGAACATTCAAATCAAGACATTTGATCAAACCAACATCTCTAAACTTCACCAAACCCTGAGAAGTACCACCACTTTTTTAAGCTTCAGTCAGAGCGACAGAGCTCTGTTGCGTAAGAGTTTCACAGCTTGGTGCTCAGAGTTGAAAAGTTGCTGCTGCTCTGCTCGGAAATTGCTTTGATAATATTTGGCAAAAGTGTAAATGATGCGGCAGATTGCTCATGGCCTTGAGGGACTTTTTTCCTGGCTCCAGCAGAGTGACTGGAACATCATCATTGCTGAACAAGCACTAAGTTTTGACTCATAATAGCGGTGCTTAGAAATGACATAAAAAATCATTTCATTTAGCTTTGTTTGGTAGCACAGTACATTCATTTCTATGGAATGAAGTTTTTCTTTCATATACAAACACATAAAGTCTGAGGGGAGAAATGAGGCGGCGATGAGCTGCGCCCCTCTGGAATGCTGAGTCGTTGTTTTTCAGCTCCAGTTTGGTATTCCTCTGCTTTCTCTCCGAGGCTCGTCTCTTAGGAGTGAAATAAAAGCTCATCTGCATGTTATCCAAGCAAATCATCTTCAGTCTGCTGCGTCCGGATACTTTAATCGCCATCTTTAGATTCATTCAGGTTTCTTTAGCTGGGCTGTGCGCTCTCATTCCCAGTGTGGAACCAGAATGTTCTCTTGATATATTACCGTCACTTCTGCAGCTGTTTGTAGAGTTCCTGCATTGGAATTAAGAGTGTTTCTGGGAAAATAAGAACAGTAGACCATCTAACTTCTAGGTTATAAAGGAAATATGACTGTGTGGCTTTAGATTGTGGAAGCAGTATTTTATTTTTGGATAAATACCCTATTTTTTCTAAAACAAAAAAGGGCATGTGAGGTGAATAGCAGAAGAGATTTCAAGGCTGAAAGTGAGTCTGGTGACTCCTGCACAGGAAAATTCATCTTGGAATTTTATTGATCATCTAGATCAGATTTTATCACGTGTCCTTTTTGGGATAGCCTCAGATGTCAGACTTTAGGTGAAAGGGCCTCAGGTATCAGAATAAAGGTCATCAGAGGTTAGAATATGTGGTCTTAAAAATGACACTTGATAAACATTAAAATAAAGTTCAAAATCTACAACACTACAAATGCCATGAACTGTTTTTAAAGGTGTGGTTGCCTGAAAACCCATTTTTAAATGTTTTTTCTGATTATATGAAAACACACCTATCTACTGCATTAGCTTCTGATAGAAAATAAACGATGAAGCTCTAGGATTTGAAAGTCCTCACAGATCTACATCACACTGTCACTTAACGTACATGAACTCATCCATCTTGACTCACGACGGAGAAGGCTGTTGTTGGTTTGGCAGAGAACGTCTTGCTAACCGTTGGCATTAACCCTAACCCTCACGGCAGAAGCTCCTCCTGGCTTGTGTTATTTGTGGGGATAAAACATTGTTTGCTATTATCCAATCCAAGGCGAGATGTCCAAATATCAGGAAATAAGACTCCAAAAGCTGCCGTCTGATAGCCTAGTGAACTAGACCAAATTCTTGCTTTGCAAAGTTTGGTCTAGGAACGCTCCACTGGAACCTCTGCAGCCCCTAACAGCATTCTGGCTGGCCAATCACAGCTCTCTAGAGGGGTTTCAAACACATAAAGAGCTGTGATTGGTCCATAATGGTGGGCCAGTCATAGTGCTCTATCTGCTTAGTGAACAAATCACAGAGCTTTATCTGCTTTGTGGGCCAATCAGGGCACTCTATATGCCTGGTGGGTGGGATGATGCAACAGAGTGAAACAAGATGGCGACAGCTCGTTTGAAACAGCTTTTACATCAGTTTTGGACTATTAGAACTTGGGCTTCATTAGAATCAGGAGCAGATAGATGTATTTAAGTGCCGTTTTTTAGAAAGAATTATGTTTTCTCCTTCTTCAACTGTGGACCGCCTCATTTACCGATAGCTGTTGTGGTGAGTATGTCACATTCATTGTCCAGTAGCATGCGGAGATCATTTGAAAGACAACGATAGAACCCGCCCCACAACCGAGAGCCGTCAATGGAGCGTTGCCAGACTAAATAATACATTTATTTAGTCTGGCTTGCCAGGCTAGCCTTCTGAAGCTCCTTGGGCAACTTTTAGAAATGGTGCAACAGTATATATTTTTCCTCCCGAGTACGACATACAAGGCATTCATTCCTAAAGACCACTGCAAATGTATTGTTTAAGTGAATGAACCCCGCTGTAATCAGATACTCTGTGTGTATTTTGCATACGGGTCCAGATTTTTTCTGTGTTCAGAGCTTTTAGTGAGCAACACTGTTACTGCACTGGAATGAGAGTTACTAAGGCTTCTCTAAACCTTCCCAGTGGCCTAGTGGTAGAGTGTCCACCCTGGGGTCATACCAAAGACTCATAAAATGGGACCCAGTCAAGGTGTTGGATTGGGGGGGTTAAACCACCAAATCGTTCCTGAGCACAGCCACACAGCTGCAGCTCACCGCTCCCCGTGGGGATGGGTCAAATGCGGAGGTGAATCTCACCAGTGTGTGATGACTAACGGGACTTTAATTCATTTTCTGAAGAGGCCTAAAGAAATGTTAATTCAGTTTTTCAGATTATATAAAATAGTCGGATTTAAGGAAATTTGTTGTTTTTTAAGACACACTTTTGACACATTTAGAGGCTCAAGCTCACCTTGTATCATTTAGTGTCTAAACATTGACTCGTTGAAAACACTATAAACTCTTAAACAATGCTATTTTACTAGTAGAAACTTTCTGGAGAAATTTCATTCTGATTGAAAGAGGTGGTTTTGTCCGATCATCATTCCAGTTGACGTCCATTTTCACATCCTTTCGGATTGTTGGAGTAAAAGAATGCCCACTGTGTATGTGTACAACTTCAGCGTAACATCTTTCTGCCTTTGCAGACGCTCAGGAACTCCAAATCTGTAAACTCCATGAACATTATACACTCCCACCGGCCCTTACTTCGGACCTTCATCCACTGGCTCCTGGTCCTTGCTGGAGGAGTGTGCCCTAATTGTAGTGAGCAGGTGATCATTAGTACATAAGTCAACGGACAGAGTTAGAGAATAAGAAAATAAAACGTGAGGGAAAAGACTAGATGGCATTTGTTTACCGTTTTTTTCCAGAAAAGACAACTCTGCACATGCTAAACCTATTTAATCTGATTGAATGCTTGGTGTATGTAACTCGTGCCATGATTGGCTCATTTCAGTTAGTGTCCACAGAAACAGAGATTTGGCATTTCCTGTCAACAAAGATTTGAATCGGATAGGGGCTTCCCTTGTTCGAGTCATTACATGTTGTCCAGGCCTGTCTGAAGTTAGCCAATGACCATCCAGAGGATTCAGGCATAAGAGAAAGTCATGTGGTCAAATGAACCCAAAATACAACCTTTTCATCTGAAATCCCCTCGCCCTGTCAGGAGGGAAAAGAAGGATGAGCTTCCTCCCAAGAACACCATCCCTGCATGTGAAGCATGGGGGTGGAAACATCATGCTTTGGGGGATGTTTTACTGCCAAGGGGAAAGGACAACTGTACTGTATTAAGGAGTGGATGAATGGGGCAATGAGCAGCAACTTCCTTCCATCAGTCAGAGCACTGAAGATGGGTCGTAGCTGGGTCTTCCAACATGACAACGACCTGAAAGCCACAGCCAGGATAACCAAGGAGCAGGAAGCACATCAATGTTCTGGAGTGACCTAGCTAGTCTTCAGACCTACAGCCAGTAGAGAATCTTTGGAGGAGCTGAAACTCTGTGTTGCTCAGAGACAGCCCCGAAACCTGACCGATCCAGAGGAGATCTGTGTGGAGGAGAGGGCCAAAATCCCTGTTGCAGTTGGTGCAGACCTGGTCAACAGCTATAGGAAACCTTTCACCTTTGTCATCGCAAACAAAGGCTTCTGTTCTAAATATCAACACTGATTTTCTCAGGTCTTCAAATGCTTGTGAGCAGCAGTGCAATACAGATACAGTTATTCCCTGATTCTTTTTAAATGCCGTCTCTCACATTGGGAATACCCTACAGTGTGAATTTCAGTGGGAGGACTTGAGAATTCGCAGGGTGTTCAAATACTTCCATTCCTCTCTGTATTTATTATAAATGACACTAAAAATGCCTCCAGGGATTCGACACGGTGCCGTTTGTACAGAATGTGGTAATGAACTAGTCATCTAATTCTCCTATTTTAGAGAAGGATTCTGCTTGAGATCATTTCAGAGAGCATTTGGTTCTGGCTTCACATTCCGAATCCTGCTCTTCCATGCTGCTTTCAGAGCTTTTTCTCTTATTTATTTATCTGCTTATTTTGGTTTGCTAGCCTTTAACCTCGTCTTCCCCCTGAGGTATCCGTGTTTGCTCTGGAGAACGGGGGAAATGAAGGGGAGAGCTGGTGTGAACTAACTCTGTGCGTGACTTTTCAAAGACTCACCTTGTTGCATCCAAAACTGCGTCTGAGCCAAAGTCCTGAATGTCACACCAGTCCTGAATCTCTCTTCACTGCTGCATGAACGTCATCATGTCTGCTGGCCTGAATGGTCCAATCAGATTGTCTGTAATCTGCGAACACATTTTGACACCTGACTTTTTTGGGTGAGCGGGGCTGAAGCTACTGCACAGACTCAGATGTGAATCCTTTGCAGCTACCATGTGTGTCCTGGTTCCACATGGACCATTCAGGAGTGTCAGGTACTACCTCAGGCAGTGTTTGGGAGTTCGTTACCCTCCTCTGGAAAATGATAGAACTGCAGGTCTCATCAAGCATCAGAACCGGCTAAAGCACTAGAAGCTTTAAACATGGAGGCTGAAAAGCTGTCCTCCACACAGGTCTGCTGGTTTGGGTGCGTTCTGTTTTGGTTTGGCAACACAAGACAAGGTGTTAAGCCTTTTGCTTGTGAAATCGTTGGGCACTTTGAAGCCATGAAACAAAGACATCATTTTGTTTGTCTCTAGCTGCTATGATGTTTTCTGTCACCTCATTAAAAAGTGATCTAAAACCCCCTGGCTTCTGGAGCCAGATACAAAGCTGAGTCAAGCTGCCACATTCGATCCAGACGCCTCAGACGTTGCTTTGGAAACTAAAGTCAGTCAAAAGGATGCATTCCAGAAATAATTATCTGTAGCTTGTAAAACGTTTGTTCTTCTCTATTTTTTTTCCCAAAGGCATTAATGACATTTGAATTCTTTAGAAATGTTAATCCTTGACAGTTTGCTTCCATCTAGTGGTGAAAATATTTTTTTTTTACACATGTTGGGGAAATGCAGCCCCCGTTTGGTCAGGTTTCAGCTTTTCTTGCAAAGAAACATAAATATGAAAAACCACCTGAATGTACCTGAAGTGAAGATTTTCTATGTAATAGCACACCTTTAGACTGGTCCAGTTCCTGATTACTTTGGTATAGAATAGAATAGAATAGAATAGAATAGAATAGAATAGAATAGAATAGAATAGTCCTTTTTTGAGGATGTGGAAACTTGTGGAAACCTTCAAACTCCCAAGGTACAACGAAATCGAGGGTGCTCCCATTGAGTCATCTTGCACCATAGTGGTAAAAAATAAACGGGTAGAAAAACATGGTAGAATGTGATAAAAATACATTAGAAAGATCCAACAACTGATGAAGACGTGTGTGACATACTACGGTATAAGGGAAAAACTGCAAAACATGTAAAAGAAGGTGCAAAATGTGCACAATCTATGTGTGTGAGTGGTGAAAATGACTTTAACACACATTAATTTACTAGACAAAAAGTGTTTAAAGGTTACATTCAGAAACTGTAACCTGCTGTTTGGTTTTATTTTGTACAATTTAATTGGTTATAATTAAAAAGATACTGTTTGATAGCAAAAAAATGAAAAATGCTAAGTAAAGTAAGTTGTTACATTGATGTGTGCAAATGTGAATACTAGTGCAGAGCGCAATCTCATGCCAGGTAACTTAAAAATAGGTATTTCTTTGTTTATTCAATCAAAAAGTGAGAGTTTTGAAGTAAAACAAGTGGTGGAAAAAGGAATACCTTGGATTTATGCCTTGGGAATAAATGATCAGCAGGTGTGTTGGTTAATAAGTAAAAAAACAGGTGCAAAGGAAGAAGAAGAAGAAGAAGAAAATATCTTTTCTATAGCGCCTCTCAGGATAAAAATCACGAGGTGCTTCACAAAAACAAAAAATGTCAAAATGTAAAAAAGAATTTAGAAAATGATTACAAATATATTTAAAATGAGCAAAAAATAGACAATTGTAATTAAAAATGTAAAGAAAGAGAGAGAGTGAACAGGAAAGAGGGAAATCAGTGGATCCCGAGGAAGGTGGAAGAAGTAAGGAGAGCAGAACAAGGAGGTGATGAGGGAGTAAAGGGACAGTAAACCGAAAAAAGAGAAAACCCTGGAAACAAAAGCAACAATAAGAACATAAAATCATTTCATTTAGAGGAAGAATCCATTCAGAACAAAACCAATGATCACAGATGTTACTAAATGGCCTTTGGATGTGTAAGATAGAATTTCCTGTTATTTAAATGTATTTGATGGAATGACAAACAACATCTTGAATCTATCTATGGTCTGTTTCTTTTTATGAAATGTTACATCTGGGTGCAACAGATAAACCATTATTGCCCATTTCAGTACGCGCTTATTTCCAATAAAAATCTAAAATCTATGTTTAGAAATCTGTAGATTTTTTTGCTCAAAACTTAATTTGAATATTTACTATCTGTCAGGATCTGCTCCAACCCCTCTGACTCTTGGTCTTGTTTACCCCTAATTAGTTGTTTATTGGACTCACCTGCCCTTGTTATCCTACCCATGGGTTTCTGATTATTCTTGTGTATTTTTACCTCCCGTTTTGCACTTATCCTTTGTCAGGTCATTGTTGTGTTTTCACCCTGTTACATTGCTCCTGCTGTATCATCCTACCTGCCATTATTCATTAAATCCATTTACTTTACCTGAGCTGGCATTTCTGCCTCCTGGTCCAGCCCCACCACATATGGGTCCACCACCGTCTACACTGCAGCGTGACAATGTCCACATAAAAAGCAAAGAAAACCCTATCGTGTTTTTGCCACATTTTATTCATATGGGGCAATAACAGTAATAATATTAGGCTGTTTTGTTTTTATTATTTAGTTTTTGCAGTTACTGGAAGTTCAATACATGCATCAGTGAGATATGGGTGCTAAAATCTGCTCTGCCATAAAGACTAAAAGAGATAGTTAGCAAATTTTTCATATTTTAAATCACCCTGTCCCTTTTGCCCCTTGTGGCCAGAACGGTAGCGCGACTCGCGTTGCGAATGACCACAGTCACCAATTCTTGTAGAACTGTGTGTACTGAAACAATTGAATTTCCCTCTGGGATTAATAAAGTATTTTTGAATTTGAATTGAATTGAATATTTCACTTGCAACTTCAGAGTGGCAGGTCGCTCTGTTGGGACTTAGAAAATTAGAGCTGAAGTACCTGGCGCTGCTGTCTGGCTTCAGCACTTTTCCTGCATGTTTTAGATCATGAACACAGCTGATTTGTTTAATTTAGTGATTAGTCGATCCTGTAGACACTAATGAAGGCTGGGGAGACATTTCTGCTGTTACATTAAAGTGGTAAAAAGGCAAACGTACAGATCAGTTTAGCTTTGGCTTCTACAAACGGACACTAGGGGGTGCTAAAAGTAAGCCAAAACTGCCGAGTTCTCCTCTAAATAAAGACATAAATTATTAACAATAATAAAGTCAAAGAGTTGAAGAGTTTTTTTCTTTCATCTCTAAAATGATGCTGAGGCAGCAGTAGAGGACTTTGTTACATTAGGGGTAGCTGTAGCTCAACAGGTTGGGCGGGTTGTCCAGTAGTCAGAAGGTTGCAGGTTCGATCCCAGCTCCCGAAAGACAATCTTGCTGTTGTGTCCCTAGGCAAGACACCCAATTCACCTGCCAGAGGGACCGGTAGCACCCATGTCCAGCAGCCCCACCCATCACCACCAGCATGCAAATGTGCATGAATGGATGAATGATACACTGTAGCATAAAGCACTTTGGAGTCCTCTGACTCTGAAAGGCACTATACAAGTGTGGGTCACTTTTAATTTACAAAAACCTGGGAGAATTTTTCCATCGACGTCTCAAACGTGCAGTCAGGCCAGTTTGGGCTGCCTCCTGTCTGACCTCTCCAGCTGATGGGATCCTGCATTTTGGTGGAGTAAAAAACTCAGAGGTGGAACAGGTGAAGGGGTGACCTACAGTCCTGGGCAAACAACGATGGTAAGACCCTGCTGTCAGGTCCGCAGGCGTCAGATCAAACAGGTACCAGGCCCAGGAGAGAGCACGCAGCTTCCATTATAACCTCCCTGCGCTGGCTTCCTGTTCGTTTTAGGGTTCAGTATAAAAGTTCTTCTTCCACTGGAGTGTGTGGTGCTCAGCAGCCAATGGCAGCACGGTTTCTTCTCATTGCATGCAGTTGGAGCCACTTATGTGTAGCCTAGTGAGCTAGACCAAATTCTTGCTTTGCAAAGTTTGGTCTAGGAACGCTCCATTGGAACCTCAGCAGCTTCTACCAGGACTCTGGCTAGCCAATCACAGCTCTCTAGAGGGGTTTCAAACACATAAAGAGCTGTGATTGGTCCATAATGGTGGGCCAATCATAGTGCTCTATCTGCTTAGTGAACAAATCACAGACCTTTATCCGCTTTGTGGGCCAATCAGGGCACTCTATATGCCTGGTGGGTGGGATGATGTGAAACAAGAGTATGTCACATTCATTGTCCAGTGGAATGCGGCGATCATTTGAAAGACAACGGTAGAACCCACCCCACAACCGAGAGCCGTCAATGGAGCGTGGCCAGACTAAATAATACATTTATTTAGTCTGGCTTGCCAGGCTAACATATGTGGGGTCTGGTCCATCAGGGTTTTACTTCAACCAGGTGAAATTTTTGTTTATTTAATTATAATCTCTTCAAATCAACTTTTGGCAGATGAGATTCTCCAATTGGGTGTCATTGGTCTTCTGCTTATTTATACTGTTTCTCTTGCATTTCTATTTTGTGTCTTAACTCTATTTTTACGTAATTGTTTGGTTTTGCTCTCGATGTATTTTCCCGTACTACGTAGTTTATGCTACCTTGTTTTTATGCTCTGGTTTTAGGAGTTTTATTTTTTTAATCTTTGTTTTACTCACTGTTTAATGGGGTCTAACCAAAGCTGACGCGTTTGTCTCACCACTGGTGCTTTTCCTCAGACAGAGACTGAAACACCAAATGAACTTGACTATAACCACCCACCAGAAGACTTGGAGGAGGAAAAGCCAGAAGAAGAGGAGGATGTTCAACAGGAGAAGGGGGGGGAGGAGGAAAATCAAGAGGAGAAGGAGGAAGAGGATAACCATGAGGAGGAGTATAATCAAGGGGAGGAAAACGAGGAGGAGGAGCTGCCTTTGACACCCCAACTCATCCCCCAGGGTTCAGGAGGATCGGGCGTTCTCATGGGCCCAGACACACAAAAAGGTCTGGAAACGAGGCGTAAAAACTTAAAGCAGTGCTTCTGAAATGTTGATGCTCCTTTTTTTAAAGTGCAGCTTAACGAGGGTTGGTGGGCTTCCTCCTTTTAGCTTTGAGTTACCAAAAACATGTTTTCTGAATCCAGCATCTGTGTCATCTCCCATGTGCATGCCATCCATTTAATATTTAGAGGTTAAATGTGTTCATTAACCCAATCACCACTGTGCTCTCCCAACCTGATTAAGGGTCTGTTTCCATCCCATCTGTCTGTTTATTAATCCCTCATCTTGTCTCTAACAAGAGGTGGAGCTACGTCGGGTGCCCGTTGACACTCTCCATGTTTCCGGGGATTTCGGAGGCTCCGCAGGGTCAGGAGCCTCAGGAGCTTCTGGGGCTTCCGGAGCTTCTGGGGCCTCGGGGTCTGGAGGCTCAGGGGACATTCTGGTCTCTGGAGCTTCTGGGGAGTCTGGTGAAATTATCATGATGTCCGGAGCCTCAGAAGAGCTGTTCAGCTCTGGTGGACCTGAGGAATTATTATCCGGGGACATCCTGATATCTGGGGATCTCTCTGGATCTGGAGTCACTAGTGGATCTGGTGTTTCTGGATTCTCTGGGGACATTCCATCTGGAGAATCTGAATTTGTCACCGAACTCCCTGTTGGCTCCGGTGGATCCGGGGACCCGTCTGGATCTGGGTTCTCTGGAGATATTTTGATCTCTGGGGCCTCTGGAATCTCTGGGGCCTCTGGAATCTCTGGGGCCTCTGGAATCTCTGGGGTTTCCGGGGACTCTTTTGAATCTGGGCAGTCAGGGATAACTTTTATAACTGAAGGTTAGTACCTTCACAAAGCTTTTGGTAAAGCTTGTGATGACTTCTCATCTGTTAATAACTTGTCATTATTCGTGTAATTTGTCTTGAATTCCATTTAACTGCTTGCGTTTATAATGTGGTTAAATGTCGATCCTAATTGTCCTACGTAATGTATTTTTCACATAATCATGTCTTCCTAACATCCCCTCTGTAAAATGTGAGTGTGATTGATTGTCCCTCTCGACCTCGTCCTCCTAACACCGACGCTTGGCTCTAACAAGAGGAGGAACGGCCCCTCGTTCCAGAAATTATCCCCCAAGAAGCATCGGGGGGTTCTGGGGAGATCTCAGGAGTTTCAGGAACCTCTGGAGCTTCAGGGGACATTGGTGTCTCCGGAGGCTTAGAGGTCTCCGGAACCTCTGGGACTTCTGGTGTCTCTGCTTCTGGAGACATCGAGGTCCCTGAGGTGAATCTGCTCCCTGAGCCCGAAGAAGGTCAGTATCCAGTCTAGACCTATGAGTAAAAACAAGCTCACACGTAAACACATTATCAAAAATCAGAGAAGTTTAAAATTCAATGTGAAAAGGAAGAGGCAGCAACGGGTTCATGTGAAGATTTGGGACCATAGGGACGTTTTAGAAGAATTTAAAAGCAGAATAAAATTAGGATTATACTCAAATATTTAACTTTGTTAACAGTAAATACTATATTAAGCCTTTTATTCTGTTCATGCTGCTCTTCTGCGTTTCTTCTCACACAGTATGTTTAGTTGCACCAACGCAAACTTATAACAGTGACCATGTCCAAGTTCAGCCTCTCAGGGAGTTTAGAGGTCACTGTTTGTAGATATAAGCCGAACTAAAATTAATTCTTTTTAACCTGCTTTAATGTATTTTTAATCACCTTTTGTGTCATTAACCAGTCATTTTCATTTAACCTACATCCACAAACCCCTTGTTTAATGTTGCTAAAACCCTTTGCTGAGGCAAACAGTGGGCAACTGATTGCCAGACTTCCTGTTGTGTGTCCGTGTTGGTCTAACCTCTTCCTTTAACACTAATCTTGTCTCTAACAAGAGGAGGAGCTGCTTCCAACCACACCTGAACCCTCTCAGGAGGTGCAAACCAGTATAGAAGAGACAATGACCTCTGGTGATCCAGAGCAGCCCGAGGAAGAGGTGGTTGATGCACAAGGTCAGTACTGAGCAGAGGTCGGTTCAGAGAGTTCCCTTTAGAAAGCCCATAAGATTCACCCGGACTCATCCCTTTTAGGTGAAATCTTAGACAATACTGGGATGGACTTTTATTGTGGATATTTGTCTCATTGTTGTCTTGCTCTTTGAGATTTTCATTTTATTATTCATCACCTTTAAAACAAACCTCTAGACCATCAGCAGAAGGACAGCTTCAGATTTATTTCTGCTGAATCTGGGGTAACTTTTATGCTGAAAGACTCTTTCTGGATGACGTGGGTTGGATTACCTGTGCGTTACGGAGACCTGGGCTCTGGCAGGTGAAACCTCTACTTTTGTGGAGCTACTTCTCAATGACTGTACATAATTTAGTGTCCCGAGACCTTCGAGGTGTGGAGGAGGTCCGGCGGGGATTTATAAATCAAAATTCACCTGCAGACAGATATTTCCACAACCAGTTTTGAACTCTGTTTGTTTGAACTGGGCTGTCTATTAGTTCTATTAGTTGTCCTCCTCTATCAACCGCCTAGATCCAACTCAGACTTTCTGGATGCTTTCAGAGTTTCTAGGAGAATTAATCCCGCAGTGTGACCATGTTTTAATCCTGGAGGATTTTAATAAGCATTTGCTGTCGAGGTAAATCTTTGAAGAAGGACTTTTTTAATCTAGAGGACACTTTTAATCTCTCCCAAGCAGTTGATCAACCCACACAGGTCATGTTTTAGATCTGGAACTGTCTACTACCTCCTGTCTTTAGTGAGCACAAAGTAAATTTTGTTGTAGACCTGTGCAATGAGAATAAAAGATCTTGAATCTTGGATGTGGCCATCTCTAACTTGTAAGTTGGGGAAGCCTTTTTCGCAAACCATAGGCTTGTGCTATTTGATCTGGCTCTGCCATGTCAGATTACTAAGCAGCGCCCCCAGCTAGACATTGTGGTGCTTTTAACGCCTCCACAGCCACTGAGTTTTCATCCAGGAGGATCTAATACTGAGGAGTTCCTTGTATTGTTTTACTCAGCTTATACTAAGGCGCTGGATAAGGTTGCACCAGTCTGGGTCAGGAATCCTAAACTAAAGATGGGCGGACACTGTGCGACTTTTTCACTCGTAGCACTCAGCTTCTGCCATGGATGTAATTTTTTTGGGGGGGATGGGGGGACATGCCCCCCCCCTCCCCCCTCCAAAGTCAAGTTTTGACCCCTGCACGTTTTACCATCCAAAAACAATATTAAATTGACACTGGTTGAGCTCTAGGACCAAGCAGAAAACAACCAGTTGTGTTGAAGCCTGTTTCCCATTAGAACATACTGTAAAGATACCCCCCCCTCCTCCCTCCCACACACACACACACACTTCTAAAGTGAAATTTACGTCCATGGCTTCCGCTCAAACTGTACGACTTCATCGCAGGGTAGATCTCACGAGCCATGTGCTCGCACCGTACGTCTGGTAGCAACACGTCGGACCTAATAATATGCTAAAAATAGCAGTTTTTACTCAACACGTCAGACTTTTTTGTCTTGCCTGTTGTCCTTCAGGAGTGCTGCAGGAGGACACACAGGGATTTATGGGAGTTGGATGAGGAAAACAAAATAAAGAAAGTAAATCCGTGTTTTGTGATCTGTTTAATTCGACATGAACTCGACAAACACGCTTTCTTGACAATCCTTGTCACTGTGTGTAAAAAAAAATGTTTAGAAATAAAAATGAACAACGTGTGTTGGGGAAATAGCGAGTGAGCGGTGTTGATGCAGGATTGCGCATGCGCCGTGAGCGGTTCTGGTACTTTTTGGGTTGCAGCCGCTCGCTGCGCCACTTCAACCCTCACGAGGAACGAGCAAAATATCACACTCCAGATGTCCGTGCGAGCTCTCGATTGCTGATCGGTAGCTGGTCACGTGGTGTTAATCGCCTCTCGTAACCCCCTGTACACTACACGACGCTCGGCGCAAAACTCGCCCAGATCCTGTGGATTCTCGCAGAAAATCGGCTCAAAAAAGTGAAAAAGTCGCACAGTGTACACCCGGTTTCAGTGTGGCATGGTGGAGAAACGAGGGCCTGGGTGGGATTCAATCCCCAGACCCCCAGGTGAGAGTCATGCGTGCTAACCAGTCAGCCAAAGGGACATCCCCATGGCCAAGTAGCCAGGGCACATGATCAATTGGGACAGTGACAGGACGCTCACCCTGTCACATTAGGAAAGAGCCATGGTTAAATGAAACCACTCGGCCAATTCAAAGGGATTGTAGGCAGGCTGAACAAAGGCAGAAGCACAACAGCGCACCTCGTTTGATCTACTGTAAGATAGCCGGTAGCCTATCAGAAAGCTGTTAAACACTCGAGGGTCAACTATTTTGCTGATATCATTTCCTCGAACTCTCTTAATCATTGGGTTCTGTTTAACACACTGAATCTTTTTTTTTTTTTTTTGCAAATGAGCCATTGGCTGTTCAACATTCTACCGACTCTTGCAATAGTTTTCTATACTTCTTTTTAAACAACGTGGGGAGAACCAGAGCCTCGATTATGGCTCCAAAGTGTCAATCATGTCCTCAGGTCTCGACCCCAGCAGTCTTTAATGGCTTCAACTCTGTTAGAACTGCAGATGTTGGTAGGAAAACTAAAGCCCTCTGGTTCCGTGTCTCATGTGGTCAAGCTGCTAAAAGAAATTTTCCTGTGGTAGCTCCCCATGTGATGGAAATTGTCAATAGCAGCTTGTTATCTGGCGAGGTTCCTAGTGCTCTTAAGCATGCGGTGGTGCACCTGATGCTGAAGAGAGGAGGTCTGGATGCTACTGTTTTGGCAAACTATAGACAAGTATCGACAATACCGTTACTAGCTAAAATCCTGAAGAAGGCTATTATAGATGTCCAGCTGATGTCTTTCTTACATGAAGTAGAAATTCACCATTAAACACCCTCACGCATCCATCGCTCAGCTGAGCAGGATCTCCTGGTGGAGCCTGAGCATAAACTCAAAACCCGTGGTAACCATGCCTTTTCTGAACTGGGACTTCAGCTCTGGAATAATCTTCCAAAGGTAGTGAAACAGGCCAGCCCCCTCGCCAGATTTAAAAGTTGTCTGAAAACACACCTGTTCTCTGTGGGCTTTCATTAGGGTGAGTGCAGCCAGCCGGTTGCCCGACATTGGCCTTTAACCTGCCCTGTCCTACAAGGGGATTTCTGTTTTCATTATTAGTCCTTTAGACTGCATTCATTTTATTCGTTGATTCAACACATTCTCACTCCCAGCGCTTCAAAAACAAACGCTTGGTTTTTTGTTACTTATGTGCGAAAAGGGGTTTTTCCCTTTTGTAACTGCAGATCCCAATGCAGCGTAAAACTGATGTGATTAAATATCCGCTGATGCGGCACCAAACCAGCTCATTTAACTGCACCTAAACCTTAACGTTTCACTATTTATAACCTTCCCCTCTCCCTCATCCTAACCTTAACCCTCTTGCTACCTAAAACGTTACTCTCACTGTGATAAAGCGTCTGTTTCCCATGCATTCTGACTCTGACAGTCAGAGTCTGACTGTGAATTTTCGTATTTGCCGCCCAAGGGGAACGTTAGAACATACCATCTGGCGAGGGGGAGGTTACAAATACCGTCTACTTTTAACGTCCACCTTGGTAGTTGAAACCTCCCCCTCGCGTTGGCTCGGCCCAAACCCGACAAATGACGAGGCGGCTCCCGCCGTTCACTTCATAGAGCCGGCTCTTAGAGCGATCGACACATCACTAACGTGTTCGCTAGCAAGATGGTTAAGGTTAGGATGGGGTGAGGGGAAGGTTAAATAAGAGGATAAGGTTAGGGTGAGGTACAATGAGCTTGTTTGGTGCCCTGGCTGCGGACATCCCATCGCGTCAGTGTAACGCTGCATTGGGATCTGCAGTCAGAAAAGGGAAAAAACCCTTTTCGCACATAAGTAACGAAAAAGGGCTCTTTTGGCGTCAGGGGTCTGAGGCGGAGGGTGGCTGACCAAGTGTTTGTTTTTGACGTGCTGGGAGTGAGATTGTGTTGGTTGATTTCATGTATGACTTTTATGTATGGTTTATGGTTGTTCAGCACTTTGACTAGATTGGCCATGTGAAAACACTTTATAAATAAAAATGATGATGATAAACCAATTAGGACCACCAAGGTCAACACAAGACACAGAAACTTTGATTTCTGCAGGAAAAAAGAGAACCGAAATGAAACTTGAGAATTTGGATTCTTCAAGGTTAAGAACAGGACATGTGATTATTTCTCTTACTGCACTGTAAGCCTACTTGCTTCTAATCTCACTTGCCAATTCCTTCCCATGGGTTCCAGGTATGCCAGTGTGCTTGCTGTGCACGTGCCTTGGTGGTTCGGTCTACTGCGATGACTTGAAGCTGGACAGTGTTCCGCCTCTACCCAAAGACACCACTCACTTCTATGCCCGCTACAACAAAATCACAAAGATCAACAAGTCTGACTTTGCCAACATGAGTAGGTTTCTCATGGATGAACATGCTTGGCCATTAAACCAGCAGCCTGTGTGAACTGTGATCATGAGATTTTCAGAGTGTTTTCATTCTTGCAGACAAACTGAAGCGGATTGACCTGACTGCCAATGAGATAACAGCTATTGATGATAAAGCTTTTATGGGTCTGCCTGCGCTGGAGCAGCTGATAATCAGAGAAAACCACGTCTCGCAGCTGCCGGCTCTCCCAGAGACCATGACCTTGATCGATGGCAGTCACAACAACATTGGCTCAAGGGGGATTCATAAAGAGGCTTTTAAGGTCCGTGCACCTTCTGCAGGATTACCAAAACTTGTTTTTAGGAAGGCTGCATGCCATAGAATTTGAATTAAGTAATGCATGAGCCAATAGCATGCTCTGACAGAAACATTAGTCAATGTTTTGTGATTCATCTGTGTCGGCTAAATGAAGGAATCTGTACTCTAAAGATAATTATTTTCTGTGTTGTCAATGTCAATAATGCTTTCTATGCTTTTCTCGGATTACAGGACATGACCAGTCTACAGTTCTTGTACCTGACGGATAACAACATCGATTACATCCCAGTGCCTTTACCAGACAGCCTGCGATCTATACATCTACAGGTACACAGATATCTGTTGCATCTAGAGATGTCCGATAAGTGAAATGCCCAAAGGAAAAGAAGAAGATTGATATGGGGAAGTAGACATGGGTGTCCATTTCCCCATAGATGGATTTTAGTGGCTTCAATCCCCACTAAAAGCAAAGATCACTGGTCCATCAATATAGATATATCAATGGTTTCGAACTGGAACACAAATTCTGAGAAAGGTGCAGCGTGACCCGAGAACAGAAGCTGATCATACATGTTAAAGGTTAATGTTCCTTCATTCAGATTTCTCTGTTATTCCGTTCTTCATCAGCTTTTTTCTTGGCCACAGCCTTTTCAAATACAGTTTTACGTTTTCGACCTGTTGTTGGCATGATTTATAACGTAATGCACCAATGTCTCTCCATTACTTTAGTATAGCCCAGCCCAGCTCTGGCTTCACTTACCGTTCAGCCGCTCCGAGCCAAGAACACGTGACTTATGCACAAGAAGGGGTTTGTATAGAGGGAGGAGGGAGGGTCAGAGGGCAGTCAGAGGGTGGATCAGGATCCGATCATTAAGAATGGGACATTCACAGTGATTGGATGAGGTTTTTCCAGGATTGTCCGTTTCAGAGGTGATTCAAATGACTGTTTTCCAGAGGTGGAAACTGCAGCACCAACAAGTCACCTCCATGCTGTGTTTTTGATATGCTCAGCAACTGAGCAAGGTTCATTCACTGTGCTGACTGAAATCACCTGGTTTAGTTGCAGAGCTGAAGAATAACACGGCGTGGAGATGACTTGTTGATGCCACAATTCCCCACTTGTGATGTTTTCTAAAGAACATGTCATTTATTGGTTGCGAGAATTTCCAGCAATGTGGCAATAAATGCTCTAGTAAAACATCACCTACCGCCCCGTTACAGATCCTAGTTGTTAAAGATTTCCACTTTAGATCCGAGTCACGTCTTACCTTTAATGAAACCTCATTGTGCATGTAAATACCAAAACAGCAAATTGGTTTACGCTTAAAGAAAAAAACAATACACAAACACGTCCAATAAATCGTCCTGTTTCTGTTCTATTGCAGCGGAACAACATTCAGATGATGCACGAAGACACATTCTGCAACCTGAATGACTTCAACTACATCAGGAACGCTCTGGAGGACATCCGTCTGGACGGAAACCCCATCAACCTCAGCAAAACCCCGCAGGCATACATCTGTCTGCCCCGTATACCCGTCGGAAATCTCGTTTAGCCTTCGCTCCTGCACACAAGTGCGGCAACATGCACGCAAATTTGTACATACTGACACGCAGACTTCAAGTGTATTCACTGGTCAAACAGGCCATTACTTGCAATAAATTGTGTTTCCAACAAACTGTCATACATGCTGCTGACACAATGGTGCAAATCTGTAAAACTGTGTGGAAATTTCGTTATCAGCCAAATAAAAAAAAACATAAACATAATCTAAAAACATGTACATACACACACTGCTCTACCTTCTCCTGTTCAGCAACAAAACACATTTCTGTTGAAATAAAAACACTAAAAAGCACACTCTGCATTTACTCCGGTGATAGATTGTCTAAATAAGTTTGTAAAAATTAAAGTTAACATTAAGACTGAGGATGAATCAAACACTTCTGGCCTTGTACACTGGTATAAATCTATTAAAGCTGGAGCTTAATGAGGGGTAAATCGAGTATCTAAAACAATAAAAGATGCATTTAAACAAAATTGTTGGTTGTAAAGTTTGTACTGTAATATAAGAAATATATAGGCTCAAGATTTTCTTTTTTAACTAACTGCAATAATTGGTATATTTTATTTTCAAAAGTCATGTTTGAAGGGGATTGTTGTTGGTTGTGGACGGGGTTGAGAATAATACTGAGCGCTTGCTATTGTGTGATCTGAATGGAATAACCACAAACAAATAAAGTCCTGAAGACCTCTCCCATCTGGAGGCGGCTCGATGTTTTTATTGACAACTTAACGGTCACAGAAATGTAACGTTTGTCAAAAATCTTTTTACACAAAGGACGAAATGCCTTTTTAGTAGTGGTTCTTTACCTTTAGTACAGTCAAGAGGCAGCTTGGTAATAAAAAACAAAGCTGTGTTTTTCATTTATATACAGAAAATCCAGAAAGTATTCACAGCTCGTGACTTTTTACACATTTTGACGTTACAGCCTCATTTCAAACTTCAAACATAAAAAGTGTTTTTGAGGTATTTGCAGTCAGATTTTGCAGGAATTTTATTTAACCCATTTAGATTTCAGGCTGTGACATAACGAAATACGGGAAAACAAATGCACTGTATGTGTGTGTATATTTTTAGATGTGATTTATCAAAAATAGGCACTTTAATATGAACAAATCAAGTGGGGCAACCTAACAAACCACTTATTTAAACTCTTTAAATAAGTCATCATGAATCCTTCCATCCAACAGTCGGATAAACTGTTTTTAAACGTCGCAGTCTCGCTACCAACCTGATCCGTTCCGGTTCTCGCCCTCAGAAAGCAGCAACAGAGAGGGGCTGTGAATTCTCTCGCTGCATGTGTGGCGGTCACCGGTGAATCTACCTGTTCCTCCCGTGACCGAGGTGTGACAGGTGTCAGGTATGCCAGAGGAGTGACGTTTTTGTATACTTTAGAATCCTGCCTGATTCGTTCTGCTGCATCGGTTTTGTTTGCTCTTTAGAAAACGGATGGATGGGATTTTGTCGTGTTTGGGGTGTTTACAGAGGCAGTAGACCCACGTGGGTGCACAAAAAGGGTGCAAAAGCTGAGTTTTAAATTAGATGTCTCCCTCAAGTGCAGGAAATCTCACCCATCTTGTGTTCTTCTTTGTCCTGACCCTGACGCTCCCTGCACAAAGTGTCTCTGTCCTTCTCCATCATCAGCTTCTCCCTTTCCATCACTGCCCTTTCCCTCTCCATCACCCCTTTTTCCCTTTCCATCACTGCCCTTTCCCTTTCCATCACTCCTTTTTCCCTTTCCATCACTCCTTTTTCCCTTTCCATCACTCCTTTTTCCCTTTCCAAGACTGCCTTTTCCCTTTCCATCACCTCCCTTTCCCTCACTGCCCTCTCCTTCTCCACTGTCACCTTCTCTCTCTCCATCATCACTCTTTCCCTCTCCAACAAAGATCGTTCTCGGTCCAGAGCAGCAACTTCCCTGTCCATCATTGCCCCCTGCCTTTGAATCAGCGTATTTTCTCTTTTTGCCATCTGTGGTTCGCTGTTCTTCACCAGTTCTATCTTTTCTTCGACATGCTCCATCTCATTGTAATCTTCCAGCACCTCTGCATCCTCTGCATCCTCGTCTCCATCTAGTGACACCTCCATCTCTGGCTCACTGGTTATCAAACCTGCAGGAGAGGCGACGCCCTCTTTGAAAACCTTTCTCCTTTTAGGGACGGAAACTTGTAAGAAATCACTATTATTGGTGCTGTCGGGAAGGCCCTCAAGGACAGGGGCCATGTCCTGCAGCCGACCCTCCATGGCATCATCCATCAGATAGAAATAATTCCACTGAGAAACAATTTTCACACCAGGTGGAGGATATTTTAACTCCTAAAAAGAAATAAGAAATATATCCAGTAAAAGGAAAGAATGAGTTAAAATCCTAAGTAAGTAATAAGAATGTGTACCTTGTACTTCTTCTTCATGTTGTCCCATTTTTTAGATGCTTGACGATGGTTCATCTTAAAGTGTAAGCCCATGTGTTTAAGGATGGACCTGAAAAGACAGTTTCAGTCCCTTAAATAGAAATGTAGTATTGTTATTATTATTGGTGAAAACATTTAAGATAAAAGGTCTAGACAAAAAGGAAATCAGAGATGCTCAATCCTTCATCAAATAAAGAGCTGAAGAAGAACAAAAGGTTTTTATATAGCACCCCTCAAAATAAAAATCGCAAGGTGCTTCACAAGAATAAAAAATTAAAATAAATTAATAAATAAAATGACACACAAAAAAAAATATATATATATATATATAATTATTTTTAAAACATATCGTAATAACAAATTGGAAATATTGAAAAAAATTTGGGACAATAAAAATGACTGTTAGCGTTTTCATTCATTTGAAAAAAAAGCATTTGACGTCATTGATCACTCAAGGTTACTTCGAAAATTAAGTCGGTATGGAATAAAAGGTGTGGCTCATCAATGGGTTTAAACTTATTTAGAAAAAAGGAAACAGTTTGTTCAGATAAAGGACCATACATCAAAACTATGTGAAATTAATTGTGGAGTGCCACAAGGGTCGGTCCTCGGACCAAAACTGTTCATTTTGTTTATTAACGACTTGGTAAATGTATCTAAGACACTAGGTACCATTCTATTTGCAGATGATACAACACTGTTTTACTCAGGATCAAATATAGAGGATGTGGCTAAAGTGATAAATGATGAACTGATTAAAATTAAAAAATGGTTTGATATAAATAGGTTGACACTGAATCTTAATGTGACAGTGTGAGCGTCCTGTCACAATGTCCCGATTGATCATGCGCCCTAGCTACTTGGCCACAGGGATGTCCCTTTGGCTGACTGGTTAGTGCGTATGATTCTCACCCGGGAGTCTGGGGATCGAATCCTGCCTGGGCCCTCGTTTATCCACCTTGCCACATTAATAAAACAAATTTCATACTGTTTCATGATAAAAAAGAACAGTGATGTGTAACTGGAAATAGATGGGATTGCAATTCAAAGAGTAAAAGAAACTAAATTTCTTGGAGTTCTTATTGATGAAGACTTGACATGGAAATCCCATATTAGTTACGTAAAAGGTAAAATTGCCAAATCCTTAGGAGTATTATATAGAGTCAAGTTTTTACTGACTAATTCTGGTTTGTTGGCATTGTACAATTCACTGGTTGTTCCATACTTGACTTATTGTGTAGAAATCTGGGGAGCAACATACAAAAACTATACACAACCCTTATTTCTTTTACAGAAAAGAGCTCTGAGAATCATCAGTTATAGTGGCTGTAGAGATCCATCGAACCCATTGTTTATTAAATATAAATTACTGAAATTTCGTGATTTAAAAGACTGGAAAATCTTACAAACCATGTATAAAGCCAATTTAGGTTGCCAACAAACATTCAGGGGCTATTTGAAAAGAGAACTAGTAATTACATGCTGAAAGAAACTGATGTGTTTCGAACTAAAATTAAGGAATGGAATATATCCCTAAGAAGGCGCGTAACAAATACAGGCTATTTACCATTTAACAAAATGAGAAGGAAGAAAGAAAATGAATAGAAAAGGGTATTACGGGATCCTGAGAAAACTGTAGAAAGTTGTGGTGAACAGCTGACACGCCACCAGCTTTCATGTTTTTAGCAGTTTAATTTGTAAATTAAATCTTAGAAACTGGACACGTTTTGGAATTTCCCATGATGCATAAGCTCATGCTCTCTAGGCTTTCACAACCTTTTAACTTTACCTCCATGCCCACTTGGAGCTATTTTTTCTTCCAGTGAAGAGATGATCGTTTGACATTCTCAACTTCACAAAGTCTTCAATTTCTTTATCACTCACTGAAAATAATAAAAATATATATTAATAAAAAAAACTGACATGTGGATCCAAATGCTAAAATAACATTTCACAGCAACATAAATGTGTTTAAAAATTATTTCACAATTTACTCTAATAATGCTAATATTACTAACAAAAATGAGGCTCAGGCTGGCTGAGTATAAAATACTAACTCGGACACTTCTGATAAAGGATAGAAGGTCACTATAACGTGACTATGGAGTCATCTTGCTATGCAGCTAAGCTAACTCTGAGCGCTGGAAGCTTTAATAAACCTTTCCTGACGTCTTCACTCACTCTTATAAGTGAACTCCGCGCTGTTGATCTGCTCAAACGAGGAGTTGATGTATGAGTGATCGGCCTGCTCCATCGTTGTTGCTCTTTTTTCTTCAAGGGCCTGTTCGGATATTGTGTCCTTGGTAGAGCTATGAAAAAGCCATTTGCTTCGGATCCATATTCCAAAGGTGCCTACGTTCTTCTTCGTGTACTTAAAAAAAAGTAGAGTTGCAGAACCACCTCTCTATCGCCCTCTAGCAGCGTGGATGTTTGAATAGTGCACAAATAATTTCCAAAATACGATAGATTTTATACAAAATTGATAGTAAATGTTGCTTTAGTGTTTGTAGAGTTATTTTATTTTTTAAAACAAGGTGGCATCAATCAACATCCGGTTTACTCACATTCTTCAGAAAAAAATCAACAGGAAATGGATAAATAGACGCATCATAATGGTGAAACTAAATTTGTCAGACAAATATTTATAAATATGTTATTAAATTTGATTCATTTGAAACTATTTATTGGCAGATAATTTGAGTGGGCGTGGTTTGCTGGGGTGTTTAATAAAGGCAGGCTGAGAAAACGAAAAATGAAAGTAGTGCAGAATGGCGTCCGCCTGCGGTAAGCAGCTTTTAAGTATTGTTGTATTTATGTAGTGAATATTTATGTAAACAAATAACTGCATGTTGATTAATGATTTATGATAAGAATTTGTTCACAGCTGGAGTCATTGTCAATGTTGTTGTCATTTTCCTCATGCTAGTCTTTTCTCTGTGTTTCTGAGATATAATCTCCAGTAGAAAATAATCTAAAAAAAACTTTCCTTCACCTACCATGTGACATTTAAGATTTAATAAATTAAAAATAAATTATGTTGGGAGTAAATCTCAGTTGTGGGCACATACACGTTAAATGTCATTTTAGTTTCACTTCCTGTAAAACAGTCATACGAATGTATAAACTTCATTTTTTATTATATAACCACGCTTTTATTTAGATTTTGTGCTCATAAAGTAAAAAGTAAACAACGTTGTCAGGATGATTTACGTCATCGTGTTTTTCGTGTCAGTAGTGTCTAGCCGGGGCGCTAGCACATGCGTTAGTTCACCAGCAGGGGGCGGAAAAAGACACATTCGAGTGTTTTAAACTATCTGTTTTTAGATTTTCTTACAAATAACACAAAGGATCCTACAAGAAATCGTAAATCACTGTACTGAAAATTAAGTTTTCTGGGCAATATTAAATATTTCATTAAATAAAAGTATTGTGTTGTCACAGAAGAACTGTGAGTGGTTTAAAAGTGGCAACAATAACCTACACATCCTGCAGTCAAATACAAATTTTAATTTAAAATCTCTAAATAATTTATATTTTAAGTTAATTAAATATATACAGAAGAAAATTATGTAAACACACTCATCTGCTCATATGTAGCTCCTCTTTTATCATTAGTTAGATCTCCTGTAGTGAGGTTACATGCTGTCGATATTCACACGATTAAATATTCTGTTCTGGTCTTTTTTTATCTTTTCGGTATTAAATATGTAAGCTCGTCAGTTTCATTTATAGTTTGTGTTTGTTTCCCTTCCTTAATAGAATTTTTGAGCCAATTAGATTCTCGTTTTGCTAAATTTCAAGAGACGTTTACATTGGACTGAGCTGGATGTGTTTCTGATTTGTTTTGTTCCAGAACCTGATGATGAAAACTCTAGAGAAAGTGATCTGGATTCTTCTGATGAGTCTGACAGCGACCAAGATTCAGACTCCGTGGATGACTGTCAGGTGAAAACAACTAAAAGACGGGGCTTTAGTTTTTTGTATTATTCTTGTTTAAAAAATGTTAGTGATAATGACAAATTGACTCTATTCAAATTTGTCAATAAAAATATTTTAAAGTTTACTTTTTTCTTTGTAGGATTACGGGAAGCAGCCCTGCAAGTATTACAACAGAGGTGGCTGTAAGAATGGGAGGAACTGCCCCTACCCGCACGTCTGCAAGTATTATGTGTCAGGAAGCTGCAAATATGGATCCAGCTGTAAACGAAGTCACAGTTCAGGTGGAAGAGCATCATCTGGAGGAAGCAGCAGGTTTCAGGACCAATCAGCCAGTGAGCAGCTGTTTGATCCTTGTTTATATTGTTGTTCCATGTCTGGTGGGTTTTTCTGTTGAGTAAAACCAGTGTTGTGTTAATAATGATTTCACTAGACCCAAAGCTGACCAATGGTAAGCTCTACCAGTGGCAGCTGAATGATGGCCGCGGCTGGAGGGACGTTAAAAACGATCACGTCATTGAGGCTCAGTACTCGCTGCCACACACCAAAAGCATCAAAATCTACAACACAGCTTATGGGTAAAAGCAGACTGTGATGTTTGAACATTACCGAGAGGATTTAAAGTAAAACTACTAGTTATTTGTTCCCGTCTCTGCAGGGCATTGAGCATCGATTTCTCCAGGATGAGAGTTTATGGAAAAAATCTGAAAGTGAGGCGTTTGGATGACGGGAACACCATTTGGCTCTGGTACTGCACTCTGCATCGTAAGTGGATGAAGTATGGAGACAAGGTAGCTTCGTCGTTCCTGTTTGTGTTCACAAAAAACTAAATAAAGGTTAGAGCAGATGTTTTTGGTTTGGTGATGATTATCAGCCTTTCTGGACAGGATTCAAAGGGAAACTCTGGTCCCGTGAAAAGTGTCGACATTGAGACGAGTTTCCAGAGAAACCCTGCAAGCTCCCATAGTTTCAGCATTGGAGCAGAAACCTATGAGATTAGGTTCCCAGGTGATGTGCACTCACACAAACACCTGTCCTTTTAAAGGCGTGGTTCACTCGTTTAATCAGTACACTTGCAGCGGTCTCTAGACGTACTCTGGGTACAAAATGTCCTGAGCTCCTGTTTCAGGAACTAAACGATCAGAAAAGAGCTTCAGATGTTTGGACATCTCACCTCTGATTGGCTAACACCACCACGACTCTACCTCTGACTCCATTTACTTTGCAACGCTAATGTTTTATCTCCATAAATAAGCCTGAAGGAGTTCTGCTGCTTGATGGAGTTGCTATTGCTAACGGTTAGCTTCTAGCAGCAGAAATGTTCTCTGCTGTTTCCTAGCTAAACCAACAAGAGCCTTCCCCGTCATGAGTCAAGATGGATCAGTCCATGAATGTTGGGTGACAGTGTGATGTAGATCTGTCAGGCTTTACTGATCCTAGAGTTTCACCGTCTGTTTTCTATCAGAAGCTAAAGCAGGAGATCGGTGTAGGAGAATATTTTCATGTTCAGCCTGCATGAAAAACTCAGAGTGACGGATTATAATCAGAACTGATAGCTAAAAATGGATTTTCAGTGAACCACACCTTTAAAATGAAGAAAATATATTATTTCATATTTAATCTAATTGGTTATTTTTGCTTTGTTTGTTAGAAATGCGACAGGTGGGTACAACGAAAAAGAGGAAAGTGACGCGGCGACCCCAGTTTAGACAACAAGGAGTGATTGGGTAAGAGCTGCTCAGCGATTAAATCCTGAATAGAATCATTCAGTGTGTTATCACTATTCCCTTTGCAACTGATGGGTTAGGGCTGAGCAACTGTCTTCTTTTACTTATTCCATCACGGGAACTTTTTAACAGTGGCCTTTTTTCTGCACTTGCACCGACTGCACAACTAGATATGAAGCACCGTAGGAGTTACGGATACGTGCTTCTGAGCTGCTCGTGAAAACAGAAGGTCAGAAGGAAAATAACAGCTTCAAATCAGAGAAACAAAATCAGAAATAACTTTTTATGCTCTTGTTGCGCGTTTCTCTTTTATAAATCCTAAAATGACGTCATGATCACTAATGATTTTTGACCTGTTCTGTTGGTTTATTATATTTATCTGAGCAGAGTAATTCTCAACCTCACAGAAGAAAATATGTATTTAATTTGATCACATTAATGATCAGAGTATTGTCACAATAAAAATATGTAAATATTGTAGCGTCATGAATGTCCTGTTTATGACCTAAAGGTCATGATCTGCTGCGTCTGCTCGAGCAGAGACATAAAGTCTCTGACAGCCCTACATGAGATAGTGGCCAAGGTCTTTCATGCACTCTGCTCATCTAAACTGCTTCACCTCTGGACAGCTCAAGACGAAGACGAAGAACTCTCTTTTGATTAACACATAATCAACAACTTTGTTATTACCAATAATAATGTGAGCCCAATGTTCAATCAGTCTGTGAAATGACAATGTTATTACTTGATATTATAATCCTGTGATCAGTAGTATTTTACAAGTAATTATAATCTTGGACATTTGCAATAGACACTGATGTCACAGAGTAATGCTAAAGTCACACGACACATTTCCTTTTGTCTGATCCAATCAGAACCTTAGTTTCTGACGCGAGGCGTGGTTTTCTGTGGTGTTTGTATAAACCCTCTTTTGCATGTCAAATTCTGATTCGCCAGTAAACCAAAATATGACAGTTATAAAAACTATTCAACACCACCTTTTCTTTAGTTCAAAACGTTCTAGAGGAGTCTCGGACAGGCCATCCGGACTTCCTCTTCAGCCAAAAGAACCTCGACAAGCTGGATAAAATCTGTTGCAAGTTACACCTGACCGCAACGGTTCCTTCAGAATAAAAGCTGAACCACACAACCCCTTCAGGGTCTCGCTGACACCAATGATAACCTGTCGTGACCTGGAAGCATTCCAAGAGTAGTTTGGTCGGCACCACTACTTTTCTACCGGCTTCGGTTCCAAGGAGGGTCCAAGAGGACTTTGTTCCACTTTGGAGCTATACGCATCTTTATAATGGCTTCTTCTATGACTTTATGGCAGGATGTACACTTTGACATCGTTATTGTGTCTTCAGATCTGCTCATCTAGTCCCAGCTATGGCGGGTCTGACGCTGAGCCACACACCAAAGTGGGAATTTGAGGGAAATAGTGGATCGTGGCACGAGTTCAAACCCAGAGTAGGTCTTCAGGGAGTTAACAACAACACTGTCCAGCTAAATTTGTGTTAACTCAACTAAAGTTTGGGAAATTGTTTCAACAGCCTGAGTGCTCAGTAACCAGTGATGACATTGAGAGGAAATACCAGCAAAACACCTCCGACAGCATGGCCTTCACAGTGAACGGACAGTCCTACAAACTGGACTTCAAAGGTGATGTTTGTGGTATAAAACACGACATACTGAAAAGATGTGCTCTATCTAATATTTAATGTGTGAATTACAGCAATGATCCAGATCAACCTCACAACCATGAGTTCTCGTAAGATCCGACGTGTGTGACAGAATACTGCAGTCTTCTAACTTGCAGCTTTTATTTTGAAAGCTGGTGCTTTTATTGTTGCATTGAAATGTTCTCGGACAGAGCCATGATGGGAAATTTTATTTTATGTTTACATTTTTGAAGCGCATGAGCAACTTCAGTGAGGTGCACCATAACATGCATAAACGCATGTCCTTTACACGAATCACAGACTCTTTGTCTTTTGTGGAATTGATGTTGGAATCACCGATTTTATCAAATGAAGACGTTTTAATTTCACTTTTTATTTACTTCATGTTAGACACCTATCTATTATTGACTAAAGGGCTGGGATGGATTTTTGTGAAACTAACAAATGTTTATGAATTCAGTAGAATGGTTAAAAGGTTATTGGTAACTAATTTAATGTGCCAAGTATTCTCTACCTGCCACCATGTGTGTACCAGTTGGTGCCAAATAAACATAAAAAATAGTAATAATAAACTGTCTTTTTTTAACTATTTGATTTAACTAAGGTGTGCTCAAACTTTTTCAAATGAGGATTAAAAATTCCACATTAAAAGGCCAAAAAAGTTTTTTTTTACATTTAAATATCATTTACATAAATCCTTTTAGAGTTACGTTTGTTTATTTGTACTGTTCTATAAAGATAATGTAGCGACATGAATGACCTCACATTTGTGACCCAAAGGTCACACTTTCCCAGCTGGGTCGAGCTGTAACTTTTGTTCCACAGATTACCCATCAGGAGCCGGGATGTCTGCTAAACATCATCTTTATCTGCTGCTGTTCCATCCCAAGATGAAGGACACTTCAAGATTTTAAAATAATAATTTTAAAATAATAATTTAATAAACTGTTTTACTGTTTATTACAATCATATAATAATCATCATAAATAATCATCTTGGTTCAGTATAAATGTATTTAATTACTGAAATGACTTATTATTCTTTGGGTTAATAATAATTATTATTTATGATAATCAGTAATGTGTGATCATCAACCAGAAGGTCATTGGCACGTGTACACATCATGCAGAGGGGCTTATCCAGGGTAAAGTTAACCACCTCACATGTCTTTACTCCATAACATCAAGCTTTCTGACGAGGAGAGGGCGTGTTCAGAGGTTTTGTTAAAACCAAATCTCCGCAGCTGAAGTTCAGTTCTTGAACCATCCCAGAGGATGAGGGTTGGCCGCCTGACTCCTCACTAAGCATTCTGTCACGCCAATAGAATTGCTCCGAATAAACGCACCTGTAACCAGCTGACGCAAAAACTCCTTCAGAGTTAAGCCAGACGCAAGCTCAACATTGTGTACCCTGCGGCAACTTTGGACCAGAGAGTCGGTTTCACTCGGGTCTTCTCTACCGGACCGAGTACCCTGAGGCTGACAACATCCTCCTTTGACCTCCGGATCCACACAGAGGGTCGGCTAACTGGGTGAGGGAACACAGTTTGTGTCCGATGCTGTTCTCTTTAAGAACCCATAAGTTAGCTGCAAAACAACGTTTTTCCACCCAGAACGCTTTCTCTCTCTGAAAGAAACCTTCTGAGATATCATTCACGCATCCAAACCTCGCATTTCATTTTAGCTTTTCATTCAGACACAGGTAAAGCTTTTAATAATAAGTTTTAATATCGAGCTGTTACAAATTGTCATTTTTCAAATTGTCATTTCTAAAAGTGTTAGTAATAAATTCTTAACTTTTAAACCTGACTCTTCTTTGAAATGAAACACAGAATGGTGTGTATTTTGTTTATTGAATAAACAAAGATTCCTTTAAGCTTCTGATTCAATAAATAAACTTTTGCTAAAATTTAATTATCTTAAATTAAAAAATAATCTTTGGACTAAAAATAGACCAAGCTCGTTGGCGTATGAACTTCTATGGAATATATTAATATCCTAGATATTTATATATGATAGAAGCCTCAGTTGCTAACTCGTTTGATCTTCTTCAGAATCTAACAAAGCTGATACCAAACAGTGTTAATTCTAATATGTAGTTTAACCACGCTACAATAATATGAACATAAAATATTTTCAAAGTGTTGTTTATTGTAACTTTATAAATATAGTTTCCTCTTCTCCTCCTTTTTAATAATATGACTCCCAAGAGGACAAGTACAAACATTAGAATTTTATTTTCAGCTTCACTGAGATAAATAAGAAGTTGAAACATCTCTTTAACACAACTGAAAATAAATCGTTTGCACGTGGGTGTTTGCCTGATTCAATGCTAGTTGTTCTGTTGGTCCCAGTGATGAAAGACAAGGGTAAGAGAGTTTGTAGCATGGATAACTAAAGGCCCGTTGCTCTGGCTAGCATACTCTCAAAAGTCTAATTAACGGCACCTTAAAAATCACAGATAATCAGTTTGGCTTTAAGTCTGAGCTTTGTACAAACATGTGTATATATGCTCTAAAGGAGATGGTGACCGAATACAGAAACCAGAACTCCTCAGTCTCTAAGTGCTTCGTAGATGCATCCAAGGCATTTGATAGGGTTAACCATAGGAAACAGTTCATAACTATTCATAAAGCTGCTGCTAAGCCATTTAAGGTCCGAAATGGAGTCAAACAAGGAGGCATTCTATCTCCTCTTCTGTTCAACCTGTACATGGATGAATCATCAGTGTGGTTAAAAGCCTACAGGACCGGTTGTTCAGCTGGTGGTGTCATAAATCATCTGATATATGCAGATGACTCAGTGGTTTTAAGTTTGAGCACCTCTGGTCTACAGCAGCTACTAGATCCTGAGGAGTCGCCAAATCCAGAGACGTTCCTAAAACCTGGAGGCAGGTTATCACAAAAATCCAAAAGTTCACAAAGTCCAAGTAACGCTAGGAGGCTGGAAACTACCAAGCTGTAGTGATCATCCGGCGTCGAGGTGAGTTCTCCATCCTCCTTAAGTAGCCAGGTCAGCTGATTGCAAACCAGCTGCAGCTGGGAACCTCCCCCTCCTGCAACACACAACTCAAAGGTGGAATAATGAGAGGAGAACTCACCCCGGCTCATGACATAATTAGTAACAGCTTATGTCTGTAGACAGGGCCAGATTAATGTTGTACCCTGGGCAACAATATTCAAGGGCCCCATCATCACGACCCAAGGATCACCATAATATGGTCACATACAGAATATTTTACTGTAATATGCAGTAAATATACTCAATACTTGAATGCCTGACATCACGTAACCCCCTCAGGGTAACCTTTGACCCATCTCGTGTGGACTGACCAATGAGGAGAGGGTCTTAACTCGAGGCCCTCTCTTCATTGGTCAGTCTGCATGAGACTGACTCTCAACTGACGTTCAGTCGTAGGCAGCGAAGCGTCTCTGTGCATTGCAAAAGCCCGGGTGGACAGTTTGTTTAATGGGTGACCATATTTCCATTTCCAAAAAAGAGGACAGGGATCTGTGCCTATGACGTCACACCATGGCAACGCCACACAAACCATGTTTGGACCCATTTTTGTAAGAACTAAATTAATATCAGATTCTGCCAATAAAAGGTGTCTAAAACAATTCATATGTAAATATTTAGCATATTTACTGCAAAATCTCGTTTTTCTGCTTTAATGCTGCAACAACATTTTATTAATAAGAAATTATTATACCTTTTGTTTTACTACACCATCGGTACGCTTCCTATGCACAGATTATTAAGGATGCTTGTTTCAGCTGTGAGATTAGACGATAGGATCAATGAAAAAATAAGTTGTCACACACTCCATGGAAACTTTCAGAGAATCCACAGATAGTGGCTTTCAAATGGTTTTGTTACTTTTTGCAAGTTTATAAAAGAAGCAGATGAGACAGCACATCTGATCATTTAGTTTTTCATCTGATAATATCAGAACATGTCAGTCATGTCTGAGGGGCTTTTATAAGCACTGTATAACTAATACTACTGGAGAGGGTTTGGATTACACAGAGGCTTCTGGGGAGGGGGGCCATTTTGCCTTGGCCCCCAAAATGTCTTGAAATAGCCCTGGGTGTGTGACTGAGTTTTGAAGGTGATCTGATTTGTATCAGATTTATAAATATTGCATGTGTAGAACTTATTGTTTTATACAGGTAAAAACACGTAGTGGAAATAAATCTACCTACATTTTACTTTTCAACACTTTGTTTTCTTGTTTTTATTTATCTATGTCTGTCTCTCATCTTCCTGCATCTCCTCTAAACTCTCCAGAAAAACTGCTGCGTGGATTCTCACTTTTTCATCTCACCAGTTACTTTTGAGCAGATCAAAGGGATCTCCTGACCGCAAAGCAGAGAGCGCGTTTCGATGCAGTGTCAGTGAGGTGAAATCACCGCAGCACAGGTGATGAGCTCCGCAGCGGCAGAGCGCTTCAGGCACAAATAAGACAGAAAGTAGAGAACATGTGCGGACATGAACGATTGTGTGCTAATTATAGTTTTTTGGTTACGCCACTTTGGACCATGTGCTGGAAGCAGCTGTCTGGAGCACTGCACAACAATGATCATCGCTATATGTGCTCTCTGCTCAGAAGAGTCCATAAATGATGTAATATAGGTAGAAAACGTTTTTCCGGCTCCCCTGGATGTGTACGATATCCAGCTCCCCCATAATTTGATCCCTGCTCCTGGATGAAAAGCCGGACATTTTCATCAATACAAGAAGCCCCTGTCCGGACGCCCGGACAGAGAGTGAAAAGTGGGCATGTCCGGGGAAAACAGGACGTATGGTCACCATAGTTTAATGAAAAGCGGGAGATTACAGATACAGTATTTTGCTCGTGCCCTTGCTACCCTCCCATGGGCCCTTCAGAGTTTGTGGGCCCTGGGCAATTGCCCAGTTGCCCATATGGTTAATCCGGCCTTGTCTGTAGAGGCCTGAGGGTGGCAATTTATTTAATCTCGTAGCTAGACACTGGTTGGTTTTGAGTTCTCTGTTTCCAACAGACATCATGTCTTTGGTGTTTCCATCTTGTTGACCTAAATAATACTGAAAAATTTTCATGTCCCTGCGCTCCTGATGGCCAGTTCACCATTGCACACAACTCAACATCCGCTCCCTCACTGGAAAAGGACATTTCATTCACGATCTCATCAAGGACCGTGGAATCGACTTCATGTGCCTTAGCGAAACTTGGCAACTTTAATTTAATAACTTTTAATTAATTTTAATTCCTTTGTGTGTTTGGTTGTTAAACTTAATGGACCTTCCCCCACTGTCATTGGATTAGTCTTACCCCCCCCCCCCCCCCCCCAAACCTCACAAAGACTTTGTCAGAAGTCTCAGTACTGTTCACTCATTTATCTACACTCTCGTCTAATGTAATAGCTGGGAGATTTCAACATACACATGGACAACAGCGATCTTCCCCTCACCAAAGACTTTTCATCCTGCCTGGACAGCCTTGGATTTAATCAGCCCATCAACTTTCCAACTCACTCCAAAGGACACTCCCTGGATCCGCTGTGCTGCTCTGGTCTCACCCCTCTTAACTGTGCAGCTGATGATCTCCACATAACTGATCACTATTTTATTTCTTTCAAAATTGTAACCCAGCTTTCTTTTACCAAACCAACCCGGCTCATCTCTTTTAGGAATATAAAGGACATCAATATCGACACCTTATCCTCCTGTATTGATAATTTTCAGTTACCAGACAATCTCTCCTCTCCTGACGACCTGGCTGATCTCTACAGTGATCAGTTAGCTCACACTCTAAACTCCCTTGCTCCAGTTGAAACTCGTTCTGTTTCTGTCAGTCTGCTCCCTGGTTTTCCCCTAAACTCCGGACGCTGAAAACCAAATCCAGGCAGCTTGAGCGCCTCTACAGGAAAACTGGTCTCACCATTCACAAAGAACTGTATAAAAATCAAATGACTCAGTACAAGGACTTAATTACACTGACCAAACTACAGTATTACTCCTGTCTAATCAACTCCAGTTGAGGCAACACTAAGTCACTGTACTCCATTATCAATAAAATTCACCGGCCATCCGACTCTCTCCCCCATACATGTGCTCTACTGCTACTTGTAATGCCCTTTTGTTGTCTGTGGCAAGTGGTAGTCATAACATAAATAAATTAAAGGATAAAAAGGTTGCAACAACGCCACCCTGGGTTAACCCCTCAGAGAAGGGTAAAAGATCGTAGGTTCAATAATCACGATGGGAACAGATGGTGTCTCTCCAGTAAAACAATTCTTTGTTTAAATATCTACGCTAAAAACATACAAATGGAATTGGGTTAAGTGCTTGGAGTCCAGTTATCACTGGTCAGTCCACCGGAATTAACACATTGGCCTAGGGGAAACAAATACTAAATAACGTTAAAACATGCTTAAAGTAAACACACCAAAGAATAATAATGTAAACATACGACCTGGACAGTAAACTAAATAAAGATAAGTCCTTTTAGCCCTGTGGAAGTTCTGGTGGTTGCACCGGCAACCAGGCGTCTGACGCCCAACATTTATTTAAAATGAACCAATGTAGACAAAACAGCAGTGATGCAGCCCCTGGGCACACCACCGGCCCTGGGGATGGAATTAGTCGTGGCAGGATGGCGAGATGGAGCAGCAGAGGGGCTGAAAAGTTTATTTGAAAAAAAAAAAAAAAAACACTGTAAAAAAGATCATTGCAGTCACGTGTGGCAACCAACAGGAAGTGCCGCTTAAGGCTCCCACTGCCAAGAATTGAGCTAGGTTGTAATTAGTCTGTAATTTAAAATAAGATTTACTTCAAATATGCTAAAATATTAATTTAAGATAAACTTTCTTCAATTTTAATTTGAACGTTTTTAAAATTACATTTTTTTTGTGGCATGTGTGAATAACGTGAGAAGGACGAAGGTTTTTATTGAAGTGCTGAAACACACAAAAAAGTTTAGATATATGATACAATGGCTAGCCATAATTAGAGCCACGCCCTCTGTATTTATGTGACAGAAATGAAAGTGAAACTTTTTTAAAGGCTTTAAATTACTCCAGGGACCTTAACGCTAGTAAGTTTGTTTCTGTGGAGGTTTCCGGATTAAAATCTGAGATTAATGTGTTATTACAATTTAATTTATTTGAACTAATCCATATGTTTTCTTGTTGCTGTAGTGTATTTCTCTCAGATTAAGGTAAATCTAAACAAGGCATGATTTGTATTTAACGCTTTGTGACCTGAGCTGAGTTTGTGTTTGTAACCTGCAGGGAAATCAGGAGAGGTTTTATCAGAACACTGCAGGTCTGTAAACTTTCATGTGATTTGACAGTCCTCTGATTTTCCTGTTGATACTTTCACTTTGTGACTTTGGGGATCTATCTGAGTTGGAGTCTGAAATTGAAGAGAGGAAGCTGTGCTAAGTGAAGTCAAGGCAAGATCTGTCTATTTTACAGCCAGTGAGAAACCTTATGAGTGGCAGCTGTTAACTGGGAATCAGTGGCAGAGAATTGACAACGATCACGTGATTGAGGCTCATTACTGCCAACCTGGAGCAAAGGGAATCACCATAAACACCAGCCAAGGGTCAGTCGGAGCACTGGGTTGTCGGATTAAATGAACAGTGTTCAGGAAGCAGTTACACTGTTTGTGTGTGTGTGTGTGTGTGTGTGTGTGTGTGTGTGTCCACAGGTGTGTGTCTATAGACTTTGACACGCTGCGGACTAACAATGCGTCATTAAGAGTTCAGAGGCTCAGCCTCCTCTCTCAGGGGCAGACAGAAGACATCGGCTGGTACTTCAGAGATGACCACCTGTGGTGTGAATATGGATCACGGGTAGATTTAAAGCTTTGCATGAATTAATTTAAACTCATTCACACTGATTTCCCCTCTTCCTCCTCTTCCTCAGAGCTCCAGCTCAGCAGCTTCCTCAGTCAGCAGTGGAGACGTTGAGCTCAGCTTCACTCACGACCCACGGGGAGTCTTCGGCTTCACTGTGGGCTCCACCAGATACTCACTGAACTTTTCCAGTACGTGAAAGTATTTAAAGACACGAAAGGATTGTTTTCTTTAACGCTGTTATACAGTTGATACTGTGTTTTATTTCGTAGACATGACCCAACAGAACACCGTCACAGGCGTAAGCAGAAAAGTACGGAGACGTCCAAAACTCACTCTCAGCCCTGCCGGGTGAGGCTTGTTCCTGTTTGGATGAAACACAAATACCAGAAATGAAAGTGAAACGTAATCACTTCACACGGAATCTCCATGTCTGTTACAACATGACTACCTCGTACCCCTGCAGGCTTTATTCCCCCCCAGTGCTGCAGACATCCCTCTCACCACAGCTCCCCGATCGCAGCTTTAGGTGGGAGTTTATGGGAGATGAGGGGCGTTGGACAGAGTACCAGGCTCATGTGAGATCCTGACTTTTCACTTACTTCAAGAATATTTTTAGCCTAGATGTACATTTGAAATGTCTGCTCCACAGCTTTTATGATCAAAAAGACTCAATGGTGACATCTGGTGGTGAAGTTAAAAATAGCAGTTAGGTCGGAATAATTGACCATCCGTTTTTTTTTTTGTGGCGGTTTGTTTAATCTGCATCGTATAAAATATACATTCTATTCTGGTATAAACGCCTTTATTTGTGTTTGTTTACGTGTTTATAGGTTTGTTCGTTCGACAGTGCTGCCATTGAGACGCAATACCAGCTGGACCCACAGGGCCAGCTGCTCTTCAGGATCAACAATTTCTCGTATACGTTGGATTTTTCAAGTAAAGCTCACACATACCAGCATAAACGTAGAATGACCCTCCTGCGTAGGGAGCTGATTTAACACCGTTTATTCTAGGAATGTGTCAAATAAACTCAAACATCGGAACCACGAGGGCAGTGAGGAGGACTCTTTCCTATGGAGTCCAAACAAACACCAGGTAAGGAGTTTGGTCTTCTAATTTTCTTTTAGGCAAAAAAAGTTAAAGAAAAGCAAAGAATAAAAATATTTTGAGATGTTAGAAGAAGAGGGTGGAATGCCTTCTCCAGGTCAGGGATGAGGTCCTGCCCCAAGTGGAGGAGTTTAAGCATCTCGGGGTCTGATTCATGAGTGAGGTAATGATGGAGCTCGTGATCGATAGGCAGATTGGTGCTTCATCTGCAGTGATGCGGGCGTTGTGCCAATCTGTCGTGGTGAAGAGAGAGCTGAGCCAGAAAGCAAAGCTCTCGATTTACCGGTCACCCTACGTTCCTACTCTCATCCATGGTCACGAGCTTTGGGTAGTGACCGAAAGAATGAGATTGCAGATACAAGCGGCCAAAGTTAGTTTTCTCACAGAGTGTCTGGGCTCTCCCTTAGAGATAGGGTGTGAAGCTCGGTCATCCGGGAGGGACTCGGGAGTAGATTTGCTGCTCCTCCACATTGAGAGGAGCCAGTTGAGGTGGCTCTGGCATCTGGTAAGGACGCCTCCCTGGTGAGGTTTTCCGGGTACGTCCAACCAGGAGGAGGCCTAAAGGGAGACCCAGGACACGCTGAAGAGGCCATGCCTCTCGGCTGGCCGGGGAACACCTTAGGATTCCCCCAGAGGAGCTGTCCCAAGTGGCTGGGGAGAGGGAAGTCTAGACCTCCCTGCTTAGGCTGCTGCCCCCGTGACCCGACCCTGGATAAGCAGCTGAAAACGGATCGATGCAGATGTTCAAGTTAGTGTTGTCAAAAAAATCGATACCTAGATATAAATCGATGCTAAAAGTGGTATCTAAATTAGATATTCCATCCCTGTGGTATCGATATTATGGACTATTATACACAGCCTTCTTCAAGTACACCGACACGCACGACAGCCATTTGCCATAAAGCAGCCTCCGCCTCCCAGACGACAGAAGAAGAAGACGATGCATGGCTACATTGCAATTTCCCACGCGAGTTGTCTCCGATCCAAGTTTTGTCTGCCAAATAAATAAACAAAAACAGCGAATTTGGGAGGCACTTCACAGCCCAACTTAATTAGCATTCCAAGTCCGACACGTAGTTGTATATTCACGCTTATGTGCTTAAAGGAAACTCCCGTTTATTGCAACCCGGACTTAATTTCTAGCATGCAGTACGTTTGTTTCCTCACGCTGACAACTTTGGTGCTACTTGGATTCCCCGGGGTATTTAGATCCATCGGCGAATCGCCGTCAGTGTATATCCATATAACGGATGCGGACGGGCACCCATGGTGCAGCCTCGAAATAAGACATTATCTGCACCAAAACATCTTCATGTTGAAAGGTTTTGTTAGGAATCATTAACGATTCCCCTGTTCGTTTGGAGCGGGTCTGGGATTTCTAGGCGTGAACAGACTAGCTGCGGCTAATCTAACCGGCGCTTTTAATGACGTCACTGCTGTGCGCCAATCTGATTTTATTAAGATTACCGGTAGATGTACCTTTATCCTACTGTGGAGAAATTCGTTTTCTCCCTTTACTGACCAACAGAGTTGTTCAGAAGTACAGAACAAAACATATGGCGTTAGAGCTTATGACAAAAATGCACCTTAAACAGAGTTTAAGCAGCAAAACATCACTCTGCAAATAGTGTATATATAGTGAGACAATTCACGATTTACAGTGTTAACTTTCGCCAGTTTTTGTATGCACGTTTTAAAAAATGCTGATACTTGAAAGGTTTAAGCACTTAATACACTTAATTCTTAACATTTAATTTTTGCAATATAAATTGAGGAATGTTATTTTTTAATAAACTTGTTCAATAAATTGGTGTTTTCAAATAGTATCGAAATCAAGTATCGAGTTTTTTTCCCAGTATCGAATCGAGTTTGATATTTTAGTATCGTGACAACCCTAGTTCAAGTATCACTTTTATTTTCTATAATAGTTTACTTTAACGACTTTTATTTTATCTGTTTGCATAAAAGCGTGAGTGAGTTTGTATCTGGTCTAGTATTTGTTCATTCTGCAGTAAAACCTTTAAATCCTCTTTAGCTCAGGCTCTCGATGGCAGTTCCAGGACATCGATGGGACGTGGAAAGAATATTCCAAAGTAAGACCATGCCTCCTTTTTATTTAGTGTTTAAAAGAATCCAACTGGGACGGGATTAACGGGGTTTCCTTCTGGTGTCGGCCCGTGCCATGCAGGGTTACAGTCAGTGCAGCGTTTCCAGTCCAGACATTGAGCTCCAGTACCAACAGAACCCATCAGGCTCCATGACGTTTACTACCAAATGCTTCAGCTATGAGCTCGACTTCTCAGGTGAGCGGTGGCACGAGCTTGTCTCTGCGTCCACAGATCCAATTTTTAAAGGCATAATTTGCAACTTTTTCCTCTTTTGAAATAATTTTGAGCCAGTACGTGCTAAAATGACCCTTTACAGGGTTAATCAAATGTCACATAGACCCCCATCACCCCCGTGACCAGAATACCGCATTTGCAACTTCAGACTGACGGGCTGAAGCTGTTGGACTTGGAAAAAAATTAAACAATGGACTCTGCTTTCATCACATTTCCTGCAGGTTTTAGATCATGAGCACAACTGATTTGTTTAATTTAGTGATGAATCACTCCTGAGGAATGAAGGCTGGGAGACGTTTCAGCAGTTAGATTAAGGTGTTAAAAACACACACACACAGCGAGATGCTTCACTTTTGCTTTGACCGTGGGTTATTAATAACACACACCAGGGGCCGCTAAAAGCAAGTAAAACTACTCAATATACCTTTAATGTCCAGACTCACAGTGAACATGTCTCTGTGCAGCCATGACTCAGAGGAACCGGTCTACAAACGTCACCAGGGCAGTGAGACGGCTCGTCCAGTGACAGATTTGGAGGATGTTGCTTCATCCGTCCGTCGCTGCCTCTCAGGTTCTTCGATTCCTCACAAGATGCCTTTTTTATTTAAAGGGTTTAAAAGACTGTTATTCTGTTCCTGTTTTACAACACTTTATTATTTTAAAGGTGATCTCTGCCTCTTTGAAGCTGAAGTATGTTTTATTTAACATAAGGGATGGGTCCGATTAATTTATTTTGGAGGTAAACATTTAGTTTGCAAAATCAGTATTTGGGAAATAAATATTTAAGTCTGACCCAAAAATATAAAATATAGTGTGGAGCTAAATAACATCATGGAAAATAAATATTTAGCTGGGATCTAAATATTATTTTGGAAAATAAATATTTAATTTACAAATTAAATATTTAATTTACAATTTAAATATTTAGTTCCAAAATAAATATTTAATTAGTAAATTAAATATTTAGTTAGTGAATTAAATATTTATTTTACAAACTAAGTATTTAGATCAGACATAAATATTTAGTTTGCAACATAAATATTTAACTATAAATTAAATATTTGGCTTGCTAACTAAATATTTATTTGGAAACTTTAACATTTATAAATGTATGAATAACATGGTGAAAATATGACTTCGAAAAAGTGAACTCTCAATTTTTTCTCTTATGATATGCTAAACAACCAAAAATATTGCTGTTAGATTATGACTGTTTGACTTTACAAATGGCACCCCATAGCTGACACAACGTTCAAAGAACGGTTCAGAGCAAAAATTGCTATTTTGTTGCTAATTTGCAGGAAATATCTAGAAGAAAGTAGCTAAGGGTCCTCAGGAATGTAGCTAGGTTCATCACTAGGCGTTAGGAACAGCAACAAAGTCGCTGAGTTGGCACTACCTCACTCTCTGCTGCTAAAGCTACTGGTAGCAAATGCTACGGGCTACGCCTGAGCGTGAACGCGCATGAAGCAGCCTGTTCGACCCGAGCATCTCTCTTTTTCTATGATTTTATAGAAAAACAGGCAATCACAGTAAAAATGCCAGGGCTCATTCTACAAGACCAGGGCATTGAAGGAGAATGTATGGAGAAGAAATTTATTATTTCTACACGTTTTGGATGTCAAACTTCCATAATGCCCCTGTAATGTTGCACTTCCCCATGGCGCAAACTCCCACTAGCATGCTCATCTAAAAAAGCCCCCTTTCACAAACAACCGAATAAGTACGGTTTCGCTTATGCCAATATCATACACAAAAAATGCTGAACTAACTAGAAATTCAGGAAAATTTTATAGAAATAAAAGAATCTTGTTTATTGGGTCTTTGGTAATTTAAGACCTTTGGAAACTATTTAAGGATTATTTGTCATTTTTAAGGATTTTTAAGGCCTTAAATTTGGAAAAGCAAATTTACTTTTTAAGGACACCGTTCATAAGACCTCAAAAACAAACATCACAAAGAAAGCCAATGACTAAATAACTTAAAAATAAAAATACCGTAAATCCTCTAATATTGGCCTGTATTCAATTAACGGCCTGGCATCATATTTTGGCCGGTGTCGGAGTCGGCGGAGGTGAATAATGGCCGGTATTTTATTGTGGCCGGGTGGAATGTGGTAACAAGCAAGTACGGGTGGGGGTGGGGGTGGGGGTTGTGTCATCCGTCTCATTTTTGATTTGCCAGTGACAGTGACAGTGATTTGGCAGGTGCGGAGACGATGAGGCGGCGAAAATTTGATATCAAGTTCAAAGAGAACGTGCTGATTATGCTGCAGAACACTGGGGAGCAGTAGCAGGGGTTGTATGAACTAGTCGACTTCACTAGTGACTTTTTATGCCTGTCATCGACTAGTCGCTGTCACGTGACAATGACCGGCAAGATGCAGCCCTCGGAAAAGACAGCAGCCTGCTGTCAGCAGGTGACAAGCTCCTGCGCTCAGGGGGGCAACGCGCTGTGCCAGAGCGTCGGTACTGACTCGCGATCGTTCATGTCGGTTCATTTCCTTTAATGTTTTCGGTCTTTTATTTGCGCCTGATGCGTTTCGCTGCTGTGGAGCGGGGCGCATCACCTTGTCCTCCGGTGAAACAACGATCACTGATGCGGCCGCCAAGCAGCGAGCGCTCCGCTGTTTTTGCGGTCGGTAGATCTTTTAGAACTGCAGTTCAAAGGTAACTCATGAGGTGAATATTTATGAACCCAGGTAGCAGTTTCTCTTTAGGATTGAGAGGAGATGCAGGAAGATAATAAACAGACAGGACAGAAAAATAGTCAAATAAAAACAAGTTAGTTTTTGTTCCTGGTGGTTGCAACAGACACCATTGAAGGTAATCAGAAGTGAGGAACAGAAAATGAAATAATTATTTTAATGTTTAGAGCAGCAGGAACTCTGAGAGGCTGCAGGCGCATCAGTGAGTTTGCAGCTGCTGCGCTGGGGAGGGGGGAGAGAGCTGAAGCAGAACCTACCGTTGTTAAAAGAAATGTGTTTAACTTTGAAAATGTGGGCGCAATTTTAATTGTCAAAGACTCCAGCGAACCATTAGTTCATTTTGCTCAAATAGAAATTGAGGCCTGCCTCTAATACTGGTCCTCCTTCCAATAAAGGCCTGGAGCTTGATGAGCTTGAGTCAAATACAGGCCCGGGCCTGCATTAGAGGATTTACGGTTAAAAAAAAAGATAAAATAAAAAAAAATGACATCTCAGGTGTTTTTAGATAGAAGAGATGAGCTTTAACTTCGGTTTCTGCACATCAGGACTACTAAACAAACGTTTCTCTACATGACATACAGATTATAAGCCATGGGGCTGCTTTAAGATTTAGAAGAAAATCTGATATTGAAGTCATTATTTTTGTGGTTAAATGCTTCTTTAAATTTAAATAACACACTTTGTTTTCACTATTTAACTTTTATTGTGGTGCCTTTAAATAAAAATTAATCTTTGACTTCCGGTGACTTGTTTTTTTCATTTTTGAATGAAAACACAAGACGGCACACAGGGAAAAATCACCGCCAGTTAAGAATATCAGATTGTGTATTTTTTTTATATATATATATTTACAGCTCTTCATTAAACCATCTCGGACGCCAGCACCTCTACACAAACGAAGCTCACACTTCACAGGAAGGACAGTTACTAATCGCTTCGTAGAAAGAGTGAACTCTGGCAGATCTGCCACGATGTCCAACCAGAGAAGAACCAAAACTGGTGCAAAAAGCCTTCACTCGCACACACACACACAGAAAGTGAAGCCTGGCAGGTTGGATGAGTGTGTAACACTGTGTGTCTGTGGTGGTTTTTGTTTATGTGGAACTTCTTTTACATGATTGAATTAAAAGACACCAACAGCAATCATCATCACAAGAACAAATCAGAGCATTAAAACCCCAGGATGAGTGACTCCTCTCTAAAATGTAAGATTTCAAACAAATGGATGTTAAAGCTCAGCTGTTAAGAAAACCTAATGAAGTAAATGAAGCTGGTCCTCAACAGGAAGGATTATTGCACTCGACTCATCTAAGGCCTCTTTACCAGATTCACAAGACCCCCGGCAAACTAATCCCTTTTAAATAACTGTACATTTACACTTCATACATCAGCAGCACAGCCCATCACACAGCTGGAGTACAAATATATACGATTTTGTTTCAGAAAACCACCAAGTGTCAGGATGGCAGCGTCGCTTAGAAACAGCGAGTCGTTGAGATGATGTGGAAATAAACAGATGAAATTAAATGTGATTGGTTGCTGGAAATAAATAATCGAGGATTTTTTTTAAATGATATTTTTGTAGACGAGGCAGCACTACTGGCTCAAAGCTCAGCCTGAGGCGGAAGGATGAGCGTTTGTGTACCACTCCAAGGCACAATCACAAAATAAATCAGAAAATGTTCAAACTAAACATCTGGTCAAGTCAGTGATATGCTGATTCATTCAGATTTTTTCCTTATGTTAAATTATCAAAATAAATGAAGAAAAAAGGCAGAGATTGTTGAAAAAGATTGGATTAGTGATGCTGCAAAGGAAGAGTTGCCATGGAGACGGCTGTGTCTTTTGCCCCACTTTAAGCAAAACTGCTGGTCTGATGCTTGTGATTGGTTTGGTTCCAGATTTGGATGCAGATCAGTGGCTGCAGCTTCCCACTACCTCCTACTGGACTCGGGCGTCTTTGTTTCGCAGCCAAACATCTGATCGCTTTAGACATGCAGCAGAAATACTAAAATATTCTGGGAAGAGCGGTAAAAGCATAGAAATCATCTATTGAATATGAGAGGAATGCGTTATTTTTTCTTTAAATAATCCAAATCAAGTTTCAACCCCACACATTTTGAAGTATAAAACTGTATTAAACCCCCAGAATTCAAACACGTGGTTCCCATCCCCACAGCTCGCCCCTCTGGTCCGGTAGAAATGGAAATCTGGTTCATTTTCCAGCAGAATGTGAAAACAAGTCAGGTTTTGAGTCCAAGTGGCCTAAAAAATACAAACAATCTAACTCTTGCAAGTTCTCCACAATCATTCAGCGTCTCGTTAACCCCAGATCCTTAACCAAAGAGGTCTTTCAGGTCATTGTTGACAGAAGAGCTCTGTTTAACGCCAGTCGGGTTCATGCTCGGAGCAGCCGGTTGAGAAAAGTTCTGCGGGCTGAAAAACGGGTTTGCTTGCATCCCAAAGCCACTGGACATCCCTCCCAAGCCCACAGACACACCCTGCATCGGAGTCTGAGCGTTCTGGGCTGAACCAAACTGACTGAGCCAGGCTGTGTTGGCTCCAGGTGGCGCTATTGGACCCATTTGTTTGAGCGGGACTTTGGGCTTGTTGGGCGTGAACAGACTGTCCAAGGCGGACATGTCAGGAGGTTTACCGCTCTGTCCCACCGCTCCCTGAGTTAGGGCTCCAAAGTTTGGGGTGCTGGTGGTGGAGGCCATGCCGCCGTAGAAGCCGGGACCTGACGGACCCATTCCCATTCCCATTCCCACGCTTGCTGTCTGGAAGCCCATAGCTGGGTTGAAACCATTAGAAACTGGGGCACCCATGGAGCCAGCCATGGGGCTGGAGGAAGGGAAGGCAGACATGGTGGAGCCCTGAACTGGAGGCGGCCGTGCGGAGCCAGCCAGGGACAGAGACGTCATGTTGTTCATCAGACTGCTGGTCAGGTCCTTCGTCTGCAACATGAGAAGCTACAGATGTGTGACCGTGGATTAGGAGCGTGTGTGTGTGTGTGTGTGTGAGGTGGCCAGGCCTTACCTGTGAGTTGGTGTTGGCTGCTGGTTTGATGCTCTGCGGCGCCAACGGCTGCTGGCTCCTCAGCTTGGCTGCCTGCTCCTGCTCCTTAGCCAGCCTCTGCTTCTCCTCCAGAGTCAGAGACATCTAGGAGTCGTGTTGGAGCAGAGAGACGGTGAAGCAGCTGCGCTGCGTGCTAGGTGAGCTAAGTGTGACATGATGAACGTACCCTGTTAGGCTGTGAGGTCGCAACCGAGGATCCGTTTTCCTTCCCATTAACACTCGTGCTGCCAAAGATGTCATCAATCTGACCACAATAAGCACAGAAAATCACCAGTAAAACCAGTAGAAATGTTTTTCTTCTACTCTCATACGAAGCTTTTGATTAACTTCTCACCTGGTTTCCAGAGCTGGGTGGACTCTTCCTATCTTCTGATTGGTTTGCTGGATTAGAGATGTTCAGACTCCTGTAAAAGAAACTAAACTTTAGTCCCAACACCCTCATGTTCATGTGCGCGATCCCTAAATGTTTAAAGGGACTTTACGGAGTTTTGAATTTTTATGCTTGCGATTGCCCCCTCAGGCCAAAAGCGTAACGGCAGCTTCAATAGTAGGCTCGTGCACGAGGCGCGCATGCTGTACGTGCACACTCCTTAACGAAAATAACAGCTGAGACAGTCGCGCGTGTGTGTGTGGCCCAGAGGGCAAGAGAACGCGCAGCTAATTAAATAATTTGGTTCTGTACCTTTCTCTTCAGCACAGCCAACAACGGTTTAAGATGGGTCAGTCCTCCTGCATGCTCAGATCATTCCCTTCCCTTGCTTGAAAATTTGTTCCAAAATGAAAGTTGAACCCACGTCTTTTTTATCTGTGAATTCAATGCCATTCGGCGAGTCTCAAATAAAAATTTGGGCATCTTACTGTAAAAAATAATATACCATTAATGTAAAAAAGAAACTCTAAATGAACTATGTTCACACCCAGAATCAAACCCAGATCTTCTGCATGGGAGTCAGACATCTTACAAGGTGAGCTACACACCAGTAACATTCACAGTATCTGTAACGTTTATATCCTTGATGACAGCTGAAACAACGTCAAACCAAAGAACGGTTCGGAGCGAAAATGGCTATTTCGTTGCTAATTTGCAGGAAATATCTAGAAGAAAGTTCTACAGAAAGTAGCTAAGGGTCCTCAGAAACGTAGCTAGGTTTGTCACTAGGAGTTAGGAACAGCGACAAAGACTAAAGCTACAGATAGCAAATGCTACGGGCTATGCCTGAGCGTGAACGCGCATGAAGCAGCCTGCTCGACCCGAGCATCTCTCTTTTTCTGTGATTTTACAGGAAAACAGGCAATCACAGTAAAAATGCCAGGGCTCATTCTACAGGACCAGGGCATTGCAGGAGAATGTATGAAGAAGACATTTATTATTCCTATACATGTTTTGGCTGTCAAACTTCCATAATGCCCCTTTAAAGAGCAAGTCACCCCCAAATCAACTGTTTTTCTCTGATAAACTATATAAATGCGTGTCTAATCGTGCTGCAGACACGTGTAGTCAATAGTTTTGCACTTTAGTGCATTTTAGTTAAAATTTAAAATTTCTGCCTGAAACTGTCAGTGTTGTACCGTTGTCAGGAAAAACTCTTCACTGCATTTGAATTTAAATCTGACATCGCCATTGGCTAAGAGGTATGCTATGATGTAAACTGGTAGATTATGATGTCACAATGTCGTGTGTGTATTTGTAGTGGCTCCACCCTCTCCGTCTGCTAGGCAACAGCATTTGTTGCATTTTTCAAACATGAAGTGGGAGTGAAGTACGCTTCTTGTAAGGGGTGACTTGCTCTTTAAGGACAGCTGATGAAACGTGGAGAGAAACCTCTGCTGCTCCTGCATCGCGTGCAGCTGCTCCAGCTTGGTCTTGTGTTCGGCCTCCATGCGACTCAGCATTTCGCGGATAACCACCATGAAAGAGTTAAACTGAAAGACAGAAGAGGAGGTTACAGTTAAAGGAACTAAAAGCTACAGAAACGACATGAAAAGTCATTCACATGGTTTATGAAGTGTTTAAAAGGGAAATGTACCTGATTAAGGTTCAGGTTGTTGTCTATGCTAAGAGACACCAGGTGGGGTAGGCTCTTAGTGGCGAGATGCTCTTTAGGGATCCCAAGCTTCTTGTGGCTAAATGTGCATTTATAGATTCCTGAAACAAATCAATCGACACGATTTTGATGTTTTTAATGAATATGCGCGTAGGACAGATCGGCAGGAAGAATGTGGCTGATTCGTTTACCTAAAACGCCCATCAGCACCGCGGGCTCTCTAGAGGGGATCTGCAGCAGGAACGGCAGGATCTCATCAATGACAAACCACTTATCCAGATATTCCAAAATCTTTCCCAGACAAACCAGAGAATTCACTCGAACCTACGGGAAGACATTTTTGACATTTTAGTTGGGAAATCAGGAAATGTGAAAGAGGGACGAAAAAGGGAGAACTGCTCAAAAGTGAGAGAGCTGATTGATGGGAAACTCACAGCCAACGAGGAAGTTTGTAAGCAGGCCGATTTGATGCGGGGGATGAGGGAATTCTTCATGGCCGGGTAGTCAATCAGGTTGGCGAATGTTGGGATGATGTTCAGACACAGCTCCTGTCCCCCCGCAGGCAAAACGTATGAAAGACGCAGGACAGATTTAGGATTTAGGTCTGTAAGAACTATAAGTGCCCCTGAGTAAAGAAATGTGAGGCTGCAGGGTTTCTACACACAACAATAAACACTTTTCTGTTACATAGTTTTAAATGCCCTGCTCTTCAGAGAGCATCTTCTTAACTAGCACCCTCCCTGCACCCGTCCCCCCTCTCTACTGTCCACTCCTTGTTCCCTCCTCACCATGATTGATGTCAAGTTGTTGTTATTGTTGTTGTTAGCCTCAAGGGCAACATGCCGATTATCACTTGTAAGTCGCTTTGGACAAAAGCGTCTGCTAAATACATAAACATGAATGAGTGCATTACTAGTTTAATCAATACATTTGCAGTGGCCTCTGGTAGGAATGAATGCCTTGCAGGCAGAACTCAGGGCACAAAAAAGCCCACAAACCCCTGGCTCAGCAGGGCTAACTGCACTATCACAGCTGAGCTACAGACAGAAGCATCTGGAGTCTTACTTCCTGATATGTGGACATCTCACCCTGGATTGGATAACAGCAACACGACTACCACTGACTTGCAAGCATGGAGGAGCTTCTGCTGTGAGGTGAAGTAGCTAATGCTAATGTTAGCTTAAACTAACAGAGACGTCCGCTGCTGATTACCGGACGTAAACAAAAATAACAACCTTCACAATCAGGAGTCAAGACAGGTGAGTCAATGAATGTTAAGTGACGTAGATCAGTCAGGATTTTCTAATCCTAGGGTTTCACCATCTGTTTTCTATCAGAAGCTAATGCAGGAGATAGGTGTAAGAGACTATTTTCATGCTCAGCCTGCATGAAAAACTCAAGAGTGACCGATTATAATCAGAAAAAAAGCTTTTAGAAAATGGTTTTTCAGTCAACCGCACCTTTAAAAAGTATCCGGATTAGGGTTGTCACGGTAACCGGTGTAGCGGTAAACCCCGGTAAAAAAAAGTTGACAATAATAATAACCGTCTTGTTTTTGAAAAATATATATTATCTTGGTGGATTACCGTGGCTGCGGTGTAGGCGTGGTGACCCTTACCAGCCACCGTATCACATGCACACTTTGTTGTTTACAACCAAAACTTTCTTGAAGCTAAAGCTGAAATAATGGCCAAAGGAGGAGACGGCAGCGCTCAGGACATTTATTATCCCTCAAAGAAGACAAAGTGGGAAGTACGGGCATCTTTTGGATATTTGAAGAATGCCGAGGGACAGTTTATAGAAGACGGCTATCCTGTTTGCAGCACGTGCAGAAAAAGTGTCTGTGAAAGGCAGCAACGCTTCAAATCTCATGACACATCTGCGTGACCATCACCCACAACTCTACAGTCAACACAAGGCAAGCTAACGTTAGCGTTTTAGCTAAAATGCGTGATCCGAGGATTTGGGTTGAGGGAGAATGCAACGAGTCGCTATATAAAGCAGCCGCAGCGCCGCTACCTGCATATAAACCGTGTCACGGACACCGCCATGTTGAAATGACGCTATGCATTACGGGGCTCCCAGGGGCAGATAAGAGTTGGTCTCTCTCCGAGAATAATTATGAATTTAACAATGATTACTGCCTGATGACATTTTCCCACATCTGCAAATCTCACTGGAAGGACACAAACCGAGGACAATATTTTCCTGATGTAGGGTTTATTACTCAAGTAAGGGTAAAAAAAAAGTATCTGATTAGAAGGCTACTTGAGTACTGAGTATCATCTGATCTAATATTTTTAAAATGATGACATCAAACAGACATAAAATAAGAAGTTATGGGCAAATATTGGTATTTTAAAGACTAAAGGGAAAAAATGTAAACAAATAAACAACATAATTACAAAATAACACATTTTAGGCAAAATTTAGACTCAAACTGAGGACAATATTTTCCTGATATACAGGGTTCATGTAGTTGTCTGAAAATGTAACACGTTTAAAAAAAACACTGCGATAATACCGAAAACCGTGATAATTTTGGTCACAATAACCGTGAGATTAAATCTTCACACCGTGACAACCCTACTCTGGATTAAACAAAACTCAAGGTTTTCTTACTCAAATGCATGTTAGCCAACAGATTTGCTTCCGCATGCCGATCGTTTTCTTTGTACCTGGATCTGAACTGAAGGAGCCTCAAGAGCTCTGTAGACCATTGGGAGGACACTGTTCTTGATGTCCTCTGAAGGCGTCTTTGTCAGAAGCAGGTCCATCTTTTGCAAGAATATCAGCAGGATCTACACATCACACAAACAAAGTTAGGGAAACAAACAAAAAACATGGCTGCATTCAACAGAGTGGGGGGAGATCAAAGTGATGATTTCAGTGAGGTTAGTGCAGATGTTAGTGCCATGACAACACAACACAGAGCTAGCTGGTGTGACGGACGTGTCACTGCAGAGGCCACTCACCATGTTACTAGCCTGAAGAGGCATGGGGAAAAAAACAAAATAGGAAAACACTTAGGCGAGAATCCAAAACCAGCATGCTCTTCAGTCAGGTTATCATCAAAAGCCACAAGATTTCTGCCATCATGGCAAACATGCACTATTCCAAAAGTTTCAAGCTTAAGTTGTTATCAGGCACGTGCACGGGCACAGCGTCTACCTGGATGGGCTCCTGCTGTTTGAACACAGGCGTTAGGTCAGGCAGGATGAGGCGGACGTACTCCTCCTTGGTGCAATCCTCTGCAATCAGCAGAACGTTGGGAAGCACAAAGGGGACCATGTCTGGGTTGACAAACTCAGAGGTCAACGCTGGCAGGATGCGATAAACCACAACTCTCTGTGAGGAAACGGCGGGATGAGTTCAAGGCAACTCGATAAGACGTTTCGGTTTATCATTTATCTGTCGCACGAGCATCTTCACCTTTGGTAGCTTGGGCAGAACTTTGGGGAGTCCTTTGTAGAACTGGGACTTCTGGAGGTTGTCTCTTTGGAAGAGGGTGTCGAAGTACTGGAGGGTCACGGCACCAACGTCATCAAAAAAGGGAATCTAAACCCAAAACAAGAGAATGCAATCCTTAAAAAAACACAAGCACACGAGATGAGAGGTCTCACCGAGTCTTCAAACGGGAACGACAGGTCGGACCTTGGTCATCTGGTCGGCGTCGGGACGGACGTTTGGAGTCACGCTGAGCAGCATCTTGACGTGCTCCCGCACCTCCTCTGGGATTTTGTTCAGCAGGGCTGGGTTCATGTTGCTCAGCTGCACAGTTTAAATCAAGAGGAGATTAAAATACTTCTGATTGAAATAACAGAAAAGAAAACAACGTACTAGTGCACCATAATCCAGATTTTCTACATAGAAAACCTTTTGTTTTTAACACTTTTTTAATGAGATTTTTAAGCTTGGCCTTGTGCTCACCTGATCCAGCTGCCTGCTGAAACTCTTAAAGATGTCGTGCTTGTTGACTTGGAACACGGGCTTGCCTTCGTTGAACACGGAGTGCATGACCACACCGAGGGAGTACATGTCAGAGGCGGCGTCACAGCTGACAGACAGGATGTATTCAGGGGCCAAGTACTCGGGGTTAGGGAGGCACAGGGGAGGAAGGTTGGGCTCCCACTCCTTACAGGAGTACTTAGGCTACAAACACAAGAGAAAACAGGAAGTTCAAGGCTCAGATGTAAGCTGTGTACACCTTCAAGGGCTGCATCCTTCAAAGGTCGCATTTGAAAGCCGATTACATGACAGCGACGTGACGAAGGCTGATCCAAGTGTGACCTACAAATAGGGTTGTCACGGTAACCGGTGTAGTGGTAAACCCCGGTAAAAAAAGTTGACAATAATAATAACCGTCTTGTTTTTAAAAACTATATTATCTCGGTGGATTACCGTGGCTGCGGTGTAGGCGCGGTGACCCTTAACAGCCACCGTATCATCCGCTGAAGTTGCCGGCGGCACATGCGCACTTTGTTGTTTACAACCAAAACTTTCTTGAAGCTAAAGCTGAAATAATGGCCAAAGGAGGAGACGGCAGTGCTCAGGACATTTTTTATCCCTCAAAGAAGACAAAGTCGGAAGTACGGGCATATTTTAGATATCTGAAGAATGCCGATGGACAGTTGATAGAAGACGGCTATCCTGTTTGCAGCACGTGCAGAAAAAGTGTCTGTGAAAGGCAGCAACGCTTCAAATCTCATGACACATCTGCGTGACCATCACCCACAACTCTACAGTCAACACAAGGCAAGCTAGCATTAGCATTTTAGCTAAAATGCGTGATCCGAGGATTTGGGTTGAGGGAGAATGCAACGAGTCGCTATATAAAGCAGCCGCAGCGCCGCTACCTGCATATAAACCGTGTCGCGGACACCCCCATGTTGAAATGACGCTATGCATTACGGGGCTCCCAGGGGCAGATAAGAGTTGGTCTCTCTCCGAGAATAATTATGAATTTAACAATGATTACTGCCTGATGACATTTTCCCACATCTGCAAAGCTCACTGGAAGGACACAAACCGAGGACAATATTTTCCTGATATAGGGTTTATTACTCAAGTAAGGGTAAAAAAAGTATCGGATTAGAAGTCTACTTGAGTACTGAGTATCATCTGATCTAATATTTTTAAAATGATGACATCAAACAGACAAAAAATAAGAAGTTATGAGCAAATATTGGTATTTTAAAGACTAAAGGGAAAAAATGTAAACAAATAAACAACATAATTACAAAATAACACATTTTAGGCAAAATTTAGACACAAACTGAGGACAATATTTTCCTGATATACAGGGCTTGTTTAATTGTCTGAAAATGTAACACGTTTAAAAAAATACCGCAATAATACCGAAAACCGTGGTAATTTTGGTCACAATAACCGTGAGGTTAAATCTTCACACCGTGACAACCCTACCCACAAATGCATCCTTCTCCTGGGAGAGGATTAGTTTTAAATAAAAGTTGATTAAAGCCTGGCAGTACAAAAATTAAAGCTGCTGGGTTATTAGGCTTTTGTCGGTGTCACGGTTGCTAGGCGACAGTACATACAACTATGCAAAAAGAACTGGCTGCATGGTGGCGCAGTTGTTAGCACTGTTGCCTTGCAGCAAGAAGGTTGCAGGTTCGGAACTCGGCTGCGGCCTTGCTGCATGGAGTTGCGTGTTCTCCCCGTGCATGCGTGGGTTTCCCCCACAGATCACAACACGCCCTATAGGTTAACTATTGTACGTCGCTTTGGATAAAAGTGTCTGCCAAATAAACAAACATATACGAAGGCGGGAATAAATCTGATGGCTAGACCGTCCAGTTTCAACGCTGGAACCTTGGAAGGATGCGGCCGTACTTCGATTACGCTTTTATTCTCCATCAAAAGTCTCGCTGATACCTCAGCGTCTGAGGGGTTGACGGAGGAGATGCTGAAGTCAAAGCCCATTATTTTCCAGGCTCCACTCTTGTTGAGGATGATATTTTCTAGGCACAGGTTACCGTGGACCATTTTTACCCCGCCGTGGAGAAAAGACAAACCCTCCGAGATCTGAGGAGACAGAAAAAAGGGAATGTTGGGAAAATCTCACACAGATCCAAATGGAGTTTGGGAGGGAGGCAATTATCCTGCACTAAAGGAAAAACGGGAGGGGGAGGTAAAAGGGAGGGTAATGCATAGGAGAAACTGAACTAACACTTCAGCCTGTTGGAAAACCGCATAATAAAGGCAGGTGAGGCCGAAATGATCAGGTTTAACTGGCTTAATGTGACATGAATGCAACAGAATCAGAACGCAGGTTTCTAACCCGCTAAATGTGATTGTGTCCTCAAATATAAAAACAAGCAGCTCCAACTTAACATCAAAGATACAGATATGGAATTAAAGCTAACATCCATTTGATCATCAGACTGAAGCAGTCGCCTTTTTTCTCTCTCTCTGTGTGTGTGTGTGTGTGTGTGTGTGTGTGTGTGTGTGTGTGTGTGTGTGTGTGTGTGTGTGTGTGTGTGTGTGTGTGTGTGTGTGTGTGTGTGTGTGTGTGTGTGTGTGTGTGTGTGTGTGTGTGTGTGTGTGTGTGTGTGTGTGTGTGTGTGTGTGTGTGTGTGTGTGTGTGTGTGTGTGTGTGTGTGTGTGTGTGTGTGTGTGTGTGTGTGTGTGTGTGTGTGTGTGTGTGTGTGTGTGTGTGTGTGTGTGTGTGTGTGTGTGTGTGTGTGTGTGTGTGTGTGTGTGTGTGTGTGTGTGTGTGTGTGTGTGTGTGTGTGTGTGTGTGTGTGTGTGTGTGTGTGTGTGTGTGTGTGTGTGTGTGTGTGTGTGTGTGTGTGTGTGTGTGTGTGTGTGTGTGTGTGTGTGTGTGTGTGTGTGTGTGTGTGTGTGTGTGTGTGTGTGTGTGTGTGTGTGTGTGTGTGTGTGTGTGTGTGTGTGTGTGTGTGTGTGTGTGTGTGTGTGTGTGTGTGTGTGTGTGTGTGTGTGTGTGTGTGTGTGTGTGTGTGTGTGTGTGTGTGTGTGTGTGTGTGTGTGTGTGTGTGTGTGTGTGTGTGTGTGTGTGTGTGTGTGTGTGTGTGTGTGTGTTCCCACACCTGTAGTAAGCCGTATTTTGTTTCCACATCGAAGAGTTTGTACTCTTTGATGTCGTTGGGCACAGGACTGGGCAGGTTGTCCCACTGGCCCAACACATTAGATAAACTGGCGAACACGGGCTCTGTGCAGAATGCTAAGCAGTCTCTGTGGGATAAAAACACAAAAGACATTACTATCATTAAAAATAATGTTTTGGTTTAACAATGGAGACAATACAGTCATTTGTAAGTCTCTGTTTGGATAAAAACACCTTCCAAATAAACATAAACAATAGCAAAGGTTGGAACAGAGTAAAGACCATATGAATATCTGTCTGGAGAAAAATAAACTTATAAATAAAATAAGTGTAGATGTATCCATGTCTTTGAACTGGAACATGCTTATGCTCACACAAACAGGAAGGATAATTGATTTGTTATGTAACAAATGCACCCCGAATGTTAATGCCCATCTCTGGGCTGTGACTCGTGTAGTTTGTCCTTCATAACAGGAAATAAGACATTCTGGTGTGAATGCATGAGAGGTAATCACCGTGACTCCTCCAGAGGATGCTGCACGGTCAAGAGACGAGGGTGACGCAGTCGGGTCAGCTGTTGCACTCCTTTTTTCAGCGAATCGATGATTTGGTCCTTATCAAATTTCTGGTATTTGTCAATAATCTTCTTGTCAAACACAAACACCGCCACTTCCTAGAGGGTTACAGAAGTGAGCAACATGCACACATCTAGAGCAGTAGAACGTCCGATGGTGACCTTTTAGACAGCACACTGTAAATCGTTTATTCAAGTCCATCGGTGACGTGTATGACAACAAGGCAGCATAATAAACACACACCTGTTTGGTGGACTTCTTGGTGCCGTTATAAATCCTCCAGCACAGCCCGGGACCGCCACTCGCTATATGCCGCCCGACCTCGAACTCTCTCGTCACCGGGTTTCCCATAACGGCGCTGGTGACATCTGCTGTCACTTTAGTGACCGTGTTTTTAAACTTGTTCAACATGGACTCCATTGTCAGGCGTGGCCCAGCAGCTGAGGATGAGGCATGCATCACCACAGAGGACAAAAAAAAAAAAAAAAGAGGATTTGACACAAATTGCAGAGGTGATCAACAATCAGTCAAATGTGGAAACTCAATAGTGTCAGTAACTGGTCAAAGAAGCCCTCCAGTATCCATCAGATATGCACTCTGGGGTAGCTGCAGGAAAACTAGCACTTCAAAGAACCCAGCAGTGTCTTGCTTGAGTTGGCTGTGGAAAATTAAAATGAAATAGTGGAATTTGCCCCTAAAATTATAACATGGCTCAGAGCAAAATCATCAGCAACGCAACAGGACTCTCCTAAAAACACCATCTGAGCTGTTACTGAAGTCGCTGTGTGTGTGTGTGTGTGTGTGTGTGTGTGTGTGTGTGTGTGTGTGTGTGTGTGTGTGTGTGTGTGTAGTGGGGTTGATTTTAAGGGTTAAAATGTGTTTATGTATGATAACATCTATATTATTTTCTTAAGCCTGGCTTAGAGAACTCCTCTCCATGCTTTATGGAGAACATCATGAAAGTCATTATGAAACTATGCATTTTTGTAAATAACACATATGACTGGTGGCATAAACAGAATCAGCTGGTTGAACTGACATCAGCATCTCAGCTGCACATTTTCAGTTTTCTATCTGGAAACATCGACCAAGGCCAGAAGGCAACAACTTCCCCAAACATATGTTCTCGTTTTAAATATTAGCACTGACTAATTTTGACTCCAACTCAGCGTGACTCCACGTGATCTTTAAATTTGAACTAAAGCGCTTAGTTTTGAATGTTTACTTCCGTTTAACCACCTGTACAGCCGTTTTAAAACATGTCAGATCCAAAAGCAGAAACTAGTAAACTTGATTTTCTGCTAGAGGATTAAACCACTTCTTGACGTTAGGCTGATGGTTTTTCGAACAGTGAACGAGCAGGTCTGATTGTGAAACGACTTGTTAGCCAATCATTGTTTAGCATGGTCAGTTCTGGCCCAACGAATACATTACTAGACATAAATCCCTTTAAAATCTAATTTAATCCGTGTTAGAGCCGTGTAGCTGACACCACTGTTACAGAGTAAAAAGTCTTTCTTTAACTAAAGATGACCAACTACTCAAGCTAACTAGCCAGCGATGCGCAAACAGCTGCGTTTTACTCAAACACCGACTGATTTAACCCAGAAACCCAAAACCTTTCAGCTGCTTACCTTAAATAAAAACAACCTTTGGTTTTACAGCCTTGCTACAAATTGATCGTGGGTAGCAACGTTGTCATTGATGGCTGTGAAACACATCCCCCATGTTTTCCAGTTGCAGACGAAAAGAATTAGCTCAGCATGCTAATAAAACTAAACACCACTTCCGGGTTGCTTTCTCACGTAGTCAGGTGCCTCTACGTCATCTTTTCCCCCCCTTTCTTCAAATCACGGATTAATATCGATTACATTTATTGAGCTTTTCCTGAATCTTTTAAGAAAAGCTGAATTCATTATGCTAACGCAAATAAAATAGGAGAAAGTAATATTTGTATTTTTGTTTTCATTACTAATGAGGGATAAAATAAACATTTTGTGCATTTGATGAGAAATTTGCATCAAAATATTCAAATTATTTTTATTATGTGTATTATTACATTTGCCAACATTATAAAGTGCATTCTAACACGATTTTAGTGTTTGTAAACAACACAAGTTGGAAAATAAAAACCAGCAGTAAATAACACGTTTAAAGCAATTAAACAATTAGTAGCCAAAAAATAACAATACTCATTACCTTTCCAATCAAGTCAAAGTCCATATTTCAAGTACATCTTGCAGTTTTAATTAAAGTAACTGCTTTCCTGCCACAAATACTGAAAATACCAAAAAACAAAAGCCTACATTTGCCCTGAGCTACAATAAAACTAACATACATTTCATATAAATTCAAAATTAAAATCTTTATAAAAAAATTAGTTCAAGCAACAAACTTCATCCACGTTAATGTTTTACATTGTTCCCGTATTTTTCCTCTAAATACTACAAAAACATAAGATTTGCTACACGACGATTTTCCTCATTTAACATGCAGAAGTACTAACGTGCCCCAAGTGCAAAGATCTTCAATAAGAGCTAATCAGACTAAAGAAAAACATTAGCAAAACTTTTATCTAAATGATGCACTTATGAGTAAAAAAAATATTAATTTGTTCTCAGAATATTAAATAATAGCATCAACAAAATGGCTATTTTAAGTAGTCCCTTTTTAAAGTAATTCTATCTTCCAACAAAAGAGAAAATAGTCATTGACAAACAAATTATAAATCATTTAGTAAATATTAAAAAAAAAACTAGATTTTTCCAACTAAACAAAACAAAATGTTAAAGGAAATGGAATTGCATAAGGAGAAAAAAGTTCTAACAGTGGATTATAAAGAATTTTTAGCTTAACTGATGCCTTAAACTTAAAAACTGTCAATTTCTAAATGGCATCTACAGCTGCTGTCCTAAATGTGACTTTGGCACAAATTTACAAAAAACATAAAACTCTCATATGGCCAAAGTGATTTGTAAAACAACACAGAGCTGCCACCCTCGTAAAATTAGAGCAATGTCAGCGGGAGGGTCTCGGAGTAGATTCGCTGCTCCTCCATATCGAGAGGAGCCAGTTGAGGTGGCTCGGGCGTCTAGTCAGGATGCCTCCTGGATGCCTCCTTGGTGAGATTTTCAGAGCACATCCAACCGGGAGGAGACCTAAAGGAAGACCCAGGACACGCTGGAGGGACTATGTCTCTCAGCGGGCCAGGGAACGCCTTGGGATTCCCCCGGAAGATCTGGCCCAAGTGCCTGAGGAAAGAGAAGTCTGGGCCTCTGGACTTAAGCTGCTGCCCTCGCGACCCAAGCCACGATAAGCAGTCGAAAATGGATGGTCACCTGATAACGTGATTTGGGAGAGATTTTTCGGCCTTGTTCATCTTAAAGCTTGTCATTCCTATTCTGCACACCAGACATTGGATGTGTGCTCATTTTCCGGTTATTACTATGAACTAACCCATCTAACCCTGGAGCTGCATACTCAGACGGGAATCAATGACATTATTCCATTACCACTATCAGAAAGTGCTGGAAAAATGCTGCAGGAACACAACAGGATGATGTTTTTCAAAGTCTCTGAGAAGCTTCCTCCTCTCCTTGAGAGGCATGCTCTTGTTTGATGAAATGTCATGGAGGAGCTGGCGGAGGCTCTCCAAAGTGGTGGCCTCACACTGGTCTTCATATTCTTGTGGCGTCACCTGCTGGCAGAAAGTGAAAGCTGCAACACAGAAAGAAGAGGATTTGAAAATGACTCACTGATTTATAGTGTTTCATGAGTCTTGGGCAACATTGCTCCAGACCACATCTGAAGTGACATGACTTTGAACTTACTAGCGATCAAGTCTGGATCTCTGCCTTGCTGCAGAGTCCGTAGTGTTCTTCTCACAGCTTCAACGAGAGTTGTAGGAGTCTGTTACCATGACATCAGCAAATCAATTAATCAATTTTAAAAGTTGGATTTCTGTATATCTAAAGTGTGGTTTCTAAATCATCGTGGCAGAGGTGTACCTTGAAGAGCTCTGAGTGATTATCCATCAGAAAGAGTACGAGGGTGTCACTCTGAGATCTCGTGAGTTCGTGACTCTGAACAAGAGCTCTCTGAAAAGTGCGACAAACCAAGGTCCGATTTTCGGTCTGAAAGAAAACCAAAAACACCAGAGTCATGGTTATCACATCAACCTGCGAATAAATCCTACAAATAAATAATCACATCAATGCGAACAGCTGATGAAAAGGATTCTTTTGTTTTATAAATTATGAAAAAAGCTGTAATCACTGTGGACTGAGCAACGTGTCTGTGCTACCTGCTTCTGCATTCGGCAGGAATCTGACTGAGCTGCTGTGGCCATGAATGACAGAAGTCTCCGTAGTTCGTCTCTGGTGCTCGTCTCCAGCAGCCGCAAACACAGCTGAGATGCTTTGACGGCCTCCCGTGTTTTCCCCTCATCTGGAAATGAACAGGAGACATCAGGCCTTGCTTAGATATTTACTCTTTTCATCTAATATTAAATATGCACGACTAAAAATCTCACCAAGTAAATTCAGAATAGCAACATGTGCATCCAGATAGCGCCCTGCTATCAGCGGTGCTTTTTCCTGACCACTGTAATACTTGGCAATAATGTCAAACAGCCATCGCTTCTGGCTGCCCATATGCTCCGTTGTCCCGTTCTCTGATGAGGCATTGCTTTCTTTCTGGCCGAGCTGCTCCCCTGCAACCATTATCAGTTGGTCTGGAAACAACTCCAAGCAGTCAGCAGCTGCTGACAGCCATGCATCAAACCTGAGGATGAAAAACGACGACAGAGTAGGGTTGTCACGGTGTGAAAATTTAACCTCACGGTTATTAAGACCAAAATTATCGCGGTTTTGGTATTATCGCGGTATTTTTTTTTAAACACGTTACATTTTCAGACACCTGAATAAGCCCTGTATGTCAAGAAAATATTGTCCTCCGTTTGTGTCTAAATTGAACCTAAAATTTGTTATTTTGTAATGATGTTGTTTATTTGTTTACATTTTTCCCCTTTAGTCTTTAAAATACCAATATTTGCTCATAACTTCTTTTTTTTTGTCTGTTTGATGTCATCATTTAAAAAATATTAGATCAGATGATAGACAGTACTCAAGTAGCTTCTAATCAGATACTTTTTTACCCTTACTTGAGTAATAAACCCTACATCAGGAAAATGTTGTCCTCAGTTTGTGTCCTTCCAGTGAGATTTGCAGATGTGGGAAAATGTCATCAGGCAGTAATCGTTGTTAAATTCATAATTATTCTCGGAGAGACCAACTCTTATCTGCCCCTGGGAGCCCCGTAATGCATAGCGTCATTTCAATATGGGGGTGTCCGTGACACGGTTTATATGCAGGTAGCGGCGCTGCGGCTGCTTTATATAGCGACTCGTTGCATTCTCCCTCAACCCAAATCCTCGGATCACGCATTTTAGCCAAAACGCTAACGCTAGCTTGCCTTGCATTGACTGTAGAGTTGTGGGTGATGGTCACGCAGATGTGTCATGAGATTTGAAGCGTTGCTGCCTTTCACAGACACTTTTTCTGCACGTGCTGCAAACAGGATAGCCGTCTTCTATCAGCTGTCCCTCGGCATTCTTCAGATATCTAAAAGATGCCCGTACTTCCCACTTTGTCTTCTTTGAGGGATAAAAAATGTCCTCCTGAGCGCTGCCGTCTCCTCCTTTGGCCATTATTTCAGCTTTAGCTTCAAGAAAGTTTTGGTTGTAAACAACAAAGTGCACATGTGCCGCCGGCAACTTCAGCAGATGATACGGTGGCTGGTAAGGGTCACCGCGTCTACACCGCAGCCACGGTAATTCACCGAGATAATATAGTTTTATTAAAAACAAGACGGTTATTATTATTGTCAACTTTTTTACCGGGGTTTACCGCTACACCGGTTACCGTGACAACCCTACGACAGAATAAAACAGTTTTACTGTTATTGTAGGGGTGATGCATGGACAGAAAAGTTGTTAATTTCCATTGTTTGTGCAATATAATAACACAAGTTTCAACACACGACTCAACAATCTTTAGAGTGTTTGATAAGTTACTGACTGGAGTAGGTTGAGTGCATCAGGGAGCTCTCTTTCCAGGCACATGTTGGAGATGATCAAGTCTTGGTTGGTCAGGGGAGCTCTGCAGGACCGAGGATGAACCCTTTCAGGTGAAGCGAGTATGCAGTCCAACACGGGCAGTTCTATGATCTGCAGCAACTGCAACAACGTCTGCTGCTTCCAAACCTCGTCCACCACTAAGGAAAAACGTAAATGGTGTCGTTTTTTTTTATGCCTCGCAATGAACCACACCCTTACATCCAGACAGATTTTTCTTTACCAGCTTTAGACAAGAAGTAAGAGTCGGAGGGTGCTGGGTTCAGAGCTGGAGAGAAGGATGTTTGCAGGTTGATGGTCCTCAGAAGTCTTTCAACCCTCTTGTCTGATGATCCGACAGCAAGAGGATTGGAGATTGTCCTCATTTCATTCAGCCTTTGGACACAATAAGAGGATTCTTTGGATTAATCTTTTTTTCCTTGTGTGTAACTGGAGAAAATATCAAATTACCATTTTAATATTTAACCCTTAAGAACCTGTGGTGATGCCGGTGTCACGACCTGTTTCAAACATCTGCAAAATAGCTTCTTGAGTCAAATATTCAGATTTGAAAACCCCAAATGACATCCTATCCATGCATGGATAGAAAATTATTCAACTTTTTAATTCCATTTAGTTTTTTCCTACATTTTGATTTATTTATTCCAATCTGTTTGCTAATTCAAAATGATGTGGGTTCTAAAGGGTTAAATTGGCAACTTAAACATCAAAGTCAATCAAAGCACAAGATGTCAACATCAATTTAAACATCAGATGTTTAATGTGTGAGGATATGTTGTTAAACAAAACAGCAAATGATATTATTCTAACCTTGAGCTCTTTTTCCTTTTTGTCTCGTTTTCTTCTGGCACACTGTTTTCTGTGTCACTGCTGCCTTCTTTAAGAGCAGGAATTCCTTTGTAGTCCAAAAAGCGGTAAAGGCTGCCGCTGCTATCCTCGAAGGTCGCCTCCTTGTCCCTGCGAAACAGCTTTGTGCCCACCGATTCAAACACCTTGGCCTCCATCAAAGCCTGGCAGAGTCGCGCCGCTTTAAGGCGGGACACTTCACTTGTGCAAAACACCACATTCTGCATCAGATAACTGAGAACTGCATCCACGGCGTCTGAGCCAGTGAAACATTCAGCATGAACACGAAGGTGTCTCCTGCAGCGACGCACCTCCACCTGAGACTGCAGAGCCTTGATGATGTTGTGCCACAGCTGAGTGGCTCCAAAGGGCCTCGAGAAATCTATTAAACAATAAAGAAATCAGAAGACAATCATTTAGAAAATACCAAGAATGTGATTGTGACGGGTAATATTTAGTAGACTTTATAATCTGATTATATTTTTTTAAATAATCTAATTTAATAAATAAGCTACATATTATCTCTAAAGTGCTCCTTCTAGTTTATAAATCACTCAATGGCATGGGACCAAAATACATGTCCAATCTTATTCCTGTATATACACCCAATAGGGCTCTGAGATCTATTGGAAACAGTCAGCTGGTAGAACCTCGGGTCAGACCCAAACATGGTGGAGATGCATTTAGTTACTATGCTGCTCACATATGGAATCAGCATCCCCATGACCTCAGATGTGCCCCAACCCTAGTGTTGTTTAAAACTAAACTAAAAACCCTAATGTACTCATCTGCCTTTAAATTAATTGTTTCTTATCATGCGTCATATCCGCTGTAATCTGCGCTGTAACTTTGTCTTCTCCTTTAGCTCTAATCTGTAATTCCATTTGTGTGTATTCTAATTTGTGTTTTTATGTCGTTTTCATATCATGTCCTGATAATTGTAAAGCACAGTGAATAGCCTCCGTGTTTGAAATGTGCTCTATAAATAAAGCTGCCTTGCCTAAAACGATAAATCTGATGCATAAATGATACATATCCTATATATTTCAAGCAAGAGACTCAATGTAAGATTTTTTAAACCTAAATTCTAATCTAATCTAGGCCTAAATATTTCAGAGTAAAAAAAAAGTCACAAAGAAACTACAATCTGATTATATTCCTCAAACTGAGCTCAATGTCAGTGTAATGTCAAAAACTAGGACAGTGTGTTTTAATTAGTTATTTCTAACTGTCATCAGGTTGTTGAAAATATGAACGCGAACAATGCTTTAGTTTGTAATAAACGCAATTTCTTAACAGCGAAATAGGTTGACAAGTTTATAAACAGGTCATACGGCTAGTGTTTACTAGCGTCACTTCAACAGGAAACCATTCAGATGTGGGTGTTTATATGGGTCTTTCTAAATCAAAAGAAGCACATAACAATATTATTAAATTAAATATCTATTTAAAATCTTACCATGCTGAGTGTTTTCACGAAAACTTCTCGTTTGGCTGTTTAACCTTCTGAACCGAGGAGTCAAATCAACCGCCATCACGAACTTTCTCCTTCTACAGCAAATTCAAACGGCTCAATCTGTGCTGGAATCTGTGATGCTGCCCCCTAGTGGCAAACAAAATAAGTATTTCATGAGCAGTGTTGCGTTTTGTTGCGTCTGTACATCCTGAATTGGCATAAAAGAAGAAGATATAACGTTAAAACCGTAAACTACGTAAACTTTGAGGAAGTTGTGCGGCGCGGTCCTTGGGCACACAAGATATGATAGTGACCATCACTGAATGTGACCATCTGCTTCTCAGTAATAATGCAGATGACGGAGGTCAAATGCACTTTTTTATAAACTACATCATCAGAGAAGTTACCAAAAACAGTTTGTGTGATGTAAAAGTCATTATAACAGAAGTAAGGTCACACAATATTGTCCATGATGTAAATATGTAATAACTGTGCTTCTGTTCTGTGTCCTGCATTGTTTGTATATGTGTGATGTTGCTGCTGACACAACCAAATTTCCCCTTGTGGGACTATTAAAGGATTATTCTATTCTATTCAATATGATAGTGGCTACCACAGAATGTGGCCATCTGCATCTCAGTAATAAAGCAGATGTCTTTAATTTTCACTAAAGATAATAACAAAAGGAGTTTCGTGATGTTTGCGTCCTTTTATTTCCCCTTTATCTCCACCAGTACATATGAGTGGCATTGACAGGGATAAAAACGTAGCAACCAGATAATCTGCAGAAGTTTCTAATGAACTGAGGATGTGGATCACAACAATTAACATCAATAAATTGAAGTTCTGAACATTTTACCTGCGGACCTCGCATATTGTAAAATCAGTGTTTAACGGTAGCAAACGTATCTTGTCAAAGCCCTGGTTATCGCTGCATTTATTGTCCCGTTTGTTTGCAATAAACATTAACAAACGCTCTTTTTAATATCCATGGTCCGCGCCGCAGAACTCAAAGCTTACGTAGTTTACGGTTTTAACGTAGCATCTTTTTCTTTTATGCCAATTCAGGATGTACAGACGCAACAAAAGGCAACACTGCCCCCTGGGGTCACAAATTGTGATGGGTCGCAGAATTTGGTGTAAACAAACTGAGCGTGGATTTGAGGCAGCGGACTAAACCATTTCGACCACGAAGGATTCATAATCGGTTGTGAAACAACGTAAATTTTCACAAAAAAATTATTTAGTTATTTTGATGCTTCCATTTTGAAAGTAATGACGCAATTAAGTATTTTTCTATATGCTTATTTGGTAGTTAAAACCCACATGTGAGATGGTTTAGCCCATTTGGCCTCACATATCCAGGGCATTTAACAACCGAGTTGAGTACACGAAACGGGACGTCGTCGATAAAGAGTTATTGTCGGCGTGCGTCTCCCGTTCCGAAGGCGCTAATAAGGTAAAGTTGTTAGATTCAGTCACAGTTTAAGGTTTGTTTGATTGGGTTGGGTTAACGTTTTAGTTCCTCGTCTGTCTATAACTTCGACGGCAATGTCGAGTGTGACTGTTGCGGAGCGGAAATTAACTAGTACAGTTAGCAAAGCTAATCGTGTCAGCGTTAAAAGCTGTCGGTGGAGCAACTTTTATAATAAAGAGATAAGTTACAAATACGAACATGTGAAAAACGTAAACAATAATCGGTCTGATTGCTCTTTTCGGTGACAGTTTTTCCTTCTCTCTATGCACAACTTGACATAACCAACGTGAATGTGCTAGTTTAAATGTAACGTAGGCTTTTTGGCTTTTCAGTGGCACGGATCACGTGTTCCCACTTCTTACTCGTGTGTTGATATATATTTTTTTATCCTTGTGGAAAATTATACTGCCAAAGGGTTTCCATGTCCGGGCAGAAGCAGCCAATAAGGAGGCTTCCCATGTAGAAAGCCCAGCCTACCCGATCCAAAGC